>NC_137043.1:28051799-28201799 GCF_032717465.1 Coenobita brevimanus | reverse complement strand
TGTGAAAATGAGAGGGGGAAAATGAAGTGAGGATGTGAAGGAAGGAAGAAGGAAGTGAAGAGAAAGTGTATAGATAAAGGGAAAGATATGTATATGAAAGGGGGGGGGGCAATATGAAGGAGGAGGGGTAGCATACACGTAGCCACTGGGGAGGCAGGGGGGGCAGTTTTCCCCCCTCCTCGGAACATTTTGGGGAAATGCTGAAAGGGATTTTTGGCCTAGTTCTTGTATGACAATACCGTTTTCCTAATTTTACCACTTGTATATTAAACAGTATTATCTGTTTCCAAAAATATTTACTTGGGAGCAATAATTTCCTTTCAAACTGAAAGCTGGACTAATGTTTTAAAACCCTTGAGAAAAAGTGACCAGTTATAACCTAACAATTTCCCCTATCACTCAGATTATGTGG
This sequence comes from Coenobita brevimanus, assembly GCF_032717465.1. Taxonomy (NCBI): domain Eukaryota; kingdom Metazoa; phylum Arthropoda; class Malacostraca; order Decapoda; family Coenobitidae; genus Coenobita; species Coenobita brevimanus. Next base: position 28,201,387 of record NC_137043.1, on the reverse strand, counting down.
TTAATATTAGAGCTCTAATGATGTTTTGCACTTGAATCCTGATGAGGTGAAAAAAATGGCCTTCCTGTCCCCTCAGCCACATCCTCTCACCCTGCAGCCATATCCTCTCACCCTGTAGCCAGTTGCAAACAAACACTGCACAATTATTGTTACAAACAACTGAAACAAGCAGAATTTTTGAAGACTACATGAAGCCATTTTGATCACCTCAGACTACATTTTAGAAGGTAAGAAGATATAAATATGTGTGCCAGGGGCCTCGTTTGGGTGGGGGACAGGGGGACGTGCCCCCCCCCCACTTTTTGGAGCCTGGGGGACAGAGTATCTTCCCCCCCCCCACTTTTCTCGGTGAAAATTTTCAGGATGAATAGCTTTATGCCCTTTTTCTTTTCTTTTTTTCTTAATGGAAAAATCCTTTCTATACAGTACAGTATAGTTCAGGTAATATGAAAATCGTGGAACACAGAACTTCTACTGGCTACCACCACAGCAGTAATACAAAACAGAATACCAGACTGGGGGTGGCTGCGGCAGCGAATTTTAATTTACACATATGTACTAAGTGGGGAGAGAGAGAGAGAGAGAGAGAGAGAGAGAGAGAGAGAGAGAGAGAGAGAGAGAGAGAGAGAGAGAAATACAAAACCGCAAAGGAGCATAAAAAAAAAAAAAACGATAGTATCACGATTGTGGGAAAGTGTATGTGTTCGGGATACTAAGGCCAGTGTGGTGACAGATATTTTGGTTTGGTGAAATATTCCAAGTGTTTGCCCCCCCCCCTCCCCAGCAAAAATCCTGGATACGCCACTGAGGGGGAGGCATGCGAAGGAAAGAATAGAGGGAGTAAAACAGGAGTAGGAAGGAGGGTGAAGGACGAAAAAAGAAGTGTGAAGGAGTGTGAAGTGGAAGAGATTCTTGGGGAGGAAGGAATCTCAAAAAGGGAAGGAGTGTCAGAAGAAAGGAAAGGAAATGTGGGAAAATAAGAGAGGCGGGTGTGATAATGTGGCTACTGAGAGAGAGAGAGAGAGAGAGAGAGAGAGAGAGAGAGAGAGAGAGAGAGAGAGAGAGAGAGTCCATTTCTTTCCACTCTATCATTAAGCTCATCTCCTGACTTACTATCCTCTTTTATCGTCCTCGTTATGCCGACTCTTCCATCATTTCTTTCTCCTTCATTTATTACAATTCTTTTCTTTTCGTCTTATTTCTTTTTTTCTTTGGCTGATAATGGTGTTCTACAGTTGGCTTAGATGTATTTTCATTTATTTTTTAATTATTATTCATTATTGTAGCTCTTCTTTTGTCTCTTCTTCCTTCATTTATTCTACTTTCCTTTGATTTAATTGGTTTATCGGTGGGAGAAAATGGTTAATTTACGTCTAAGCTTCCGTATACTGTACTTTATTTTCTTCCCTTTCCATTTGTACTCCTCCATTACGAAACTTCCTTCGTAAAGTGAATAATAATAATGATAATAATAATAATAATATTAATAATAATAATAAGAATGCACTCAAACAGCGCATACCTCCGCCAATGCCATTGCCATTAAAAATGATCCGCATCCGTGGCAATATTGTGTGGAATTCACAGGATACGGATCTGCCCCCAAAGTTAATCAATTGTTCCTTTACCCATGGCCCATTCTTCCACAAAATATTATTAAAATTCACTGAAAGCTTTTGGAGATATTGTGCGGGATACATAGGAACCCGATCCAGATCCGCCCCCAAATTTAATCAATTCTTTTTTGGTCCATGGCCCACTCTTTCATAAAATTTCATTGAATTTCAATGAGAACTTTTGGGGATATTGTGGGGGATACTCCGGATCCGAATCCAGATCCACCCCAAAATTAAATCAGTTCTTGTCTGGACCATGGCTAACCCTTTCACAAAATTTCATTGAAATTAACTGAGAACTTCTGAAGATATCGTCTGGACAAACAGACAAACATGGTGAATACATAGCCTCCTCCAACTTCGTTGGCGGAGGTAATAAGAAACTACTACTATAACAGCTACTACTACTACTACTACCACTACTAACAATCTAAAGTGTCACCGTTCTGATGACAGCTCTTGCACACAATGACAACTGTTATTTAATTCATTTACTTATTCCAGGCGATTTTATTCACCCGAGGGCCTTCTCGAAATAAAGGGGTGAGATACCACCTTTATTATTCACTTTACTGTTATTTCTAGTTTTCACTGTACTGTTTTTATTATTCACCTTACTGTTTATTTTACTGTTCACTTTACTGTTAATTTTATGGCCCGCCATTAGCAAGGCGGGGCGATATAGTTTTGTCGGTGTGTGTGTGTGTGTGTGTGTGTGTGTGTGTAATTCACCGGGTCGGTCATTATCACTTGATGGTCGTGATCGTCAGCTTTTTACCCTCCCGGAAGGGAGCTGAGAGCTCATATAGTCCGATCTAAGGGCAAGGCTGTGACATTCACACACACACACACACACACACACACACACACACACACACACACACACACACACACACATCCCCTTGCTCAAGGGGGACAGTAACCACCCACTTCATCAGTGAAACTTTTCGCAACCTGAGCGAGGCGCGAAATCCCGTCCACCAGTTGGCAAGCGAGAACGTTACCACTGCACCAGCGAGCGGTGTGTGTGTGTGTGTGTGTGTGTGTGTGTGTGTGTGTGTGTGTGTGTGTGTGTGTGTGTGTGTGTGTGTGTGTGTGTGTGTGTGTGTGTATCAGCTGCCAAAATATCTCAGTCTTTAAATTTGGTTTCAAGGTCGCCTGTAATTTAAGCAACAACATATTTTGGCGGGATATTACCATTCGGACCAAGAACGCTTTTGTTTCATTCTCAAGTTGAACATAATCGTCTTTAAGTTGCATGAATAAACGACAAAAAAGTGGTATTCATAAGGGTAAATGGAGCCTTTAACTACTATTTAAGTGCAAAACATGGTTACTAAATTAGGAGAAACAAACAGTCATATGTGGTGGCACGGATCTAAAGGAAGTGACGTCATTGTAGTCGAGGGGTGGGGAAGTGTTCGTTTTCTTTCCTTCCCAAATATATGTTTTCTGTGTTATCTACTTGCCTCCAGATGTGTTTTCTATGCATCAAATTCAAAATAATATAACAGATGGCGTCTTCAGATCATCAGAATGAGTTTTGTTAGGCTGCTGTTAAGATTCCTTTTATTTGGTCTCATTTATTTTCCATCTCACTTTCTTCTTCCAAACACTTTTCACTTTGGTGCCCTTCCCTCAGTTCGTCACCAGTTCACCTCAAACTTGAAACAAATTTACCGCGGGCAAATACTCCCAGACACCCCTTTTCATTTTTTTTTTATTCAGTCCTTTTAAGAGGTTATAGGGGTCAACATTCAAGCCATACAAACACACTGCTTTGGGGATCCTATGCTCTTATACGTTCATTAATCATCATGTCAAATTACACAGAGGTATGTCCGTGCACTGTAACTGTGTGGAAATCATCAGGTATTTGCTTGGGAATGTTTGCAAGCTTTATTTCCTTCCTGTGATTTAATTCAACACCATTATCCTTCGTTTTCAGTGTGGTTTGAACCCGCAATATCTCTCCCTTTTCGTTGCCTGCCCCCTCGTGTAAGTTGAGCTTCATACGCGGAGGGGAGAAGGTAGGAAAGCTGTTGGGACTCACTGAAAACGGAAGAACATAATACTGAAGCAATCCCTGACAGCATGAAAGGGAATCCAATATAAAAGTCGGAACAAATATACCGTATCTTTATAAGTCCACTCATAAGCTCGGAAAAAATAAATAAATAAATAAAATAAATGAAAGTCATAATTAGAAACACCTGACCTGGAACGAAACATGGACTATATTTTTTACAAGGAAAGGACCCCAAATTAGTCAGTCAAAAGAAACCCGAAATAAAAATCTAGCCTAGTTATGGGATGCTTGGATAAACTGAGCCTGAGTGCTTGAAAATTATAGTAAATTAACCAACAAACTGAGGATGACAGTTCCAGAATTAACGTGGACTGTGTATGGCTCTTGCATTAGAGTAAAAATATCTGGTTGTAAGGACGCAGCGGGTGTTGCATGCCCGCCGTAATGGAGAATGGATACGGGCAGAGTTTACAGAAGAGTTCATTTTAGGAGCGGTAATCAAAAGAAACTGATGCAGCATTAGGACGATGATACAGAGAGACTGGAAGAAGTCAGCGAGAGATGAGATGAAAAGCTTCTGATCCACTTTACAGAAAACAGGTGTATGTTGTAAGACCCAACACACATGGGAAGTGTTCTCCATACGGGATAATACGGCCTCTGTGTAGTCATCAAAACCAGACTTTAGCATTGTATGTCTGATTTCATTATTTTTTAAAACACAGATCACCAGGGATATAGAAAAATAATGGATGGTTGAGTCGTGTGCTGTTAAACATAGGCATATGTAGGACTGCGTAAAGAAAGAAATATTTAAGTTTCGAAGCAAACAAAGTTTCCTTTTTACCCTATTCGTGAAAATAATATACATATTTTATCGGATAACTGAGCTGCCATAGCTTCATGTCTTAAGTGTTACTGTGAAAGACGCTGTGAAAAGTGGATGGGAGAGCACTGAGTGAAACCATCAGGTTATCACTAGACAGGACAGCTCAGATGACAAGTAATGAATAATAGGCTGACAACTGATGAATGGAGTAAATCCTACTACTCTTTACTCTTATCAGTCTCGGTAGAAGAACAGCGGCCATCTACAGCAGCAGCTCTAGACGAACCATAAACCAAAAATAAGACAGAGGTAAAGATGAAAGCAGAGATTCCTTTAGGGAGAGCAGACTGGAAATTAAAAGTTATGAGCCAGATCCGATCAAAAGCCATTGATGTGCAGCTGCAAAAGTTCCACCGGAATTCCGAAAGAAGGATGACTGGGAATCGGAAAGGAGTGTACGAAGACAGCCCACGGAGGACCCTGACAGAACACATACTGACACACAGAGAGACTGACACATAGAGAGAAGATTGAAGATGTTAAGAGAGCTGGTCAATACTTTAAGGGCTGGGAATGGTCACCTTTCTCTAGGACAGACTGAATGAGAGCAAGCGTCCAGAAAGAAGGAAAAGCACAAGTTCAGTGACGAAAGAGAGTGCTTAGGCAAATCGCTCCAGTATTGAGACAGAAAGTAGCCCATCAGGAACATATTTGCTTTTAACAACAGCAAAGACATGGCTATTGTGATTGTGTTCGCTTCTGAGTATCTATGTGTCTATCTACCTACCTGTCTATATATCTACTTATCTGTCTGTCTGTCTGTCTGTTATTTTATTTATGCGTTCAACTCTGGGCACTGGCTTAACAAATACTTCCCTAAGGCCCAGCAGTTCTCCTACGTTCACACACCTCCATATGTCACAACTCTGACTGCGTACAAGAACTATCTCATTCAGGACAGGTGCTCTGGCAGGCTATTAGCGGGGGTGTTATTATGAAATGTCGGTCGGTGTTATGGAATTTCAACAAACTCTTTCACGAAATTTAATTAATCAAACTGTCCCCTGCTGCAGCCTGGTATTAAACAGCCTACGACCTCTCTAACCACCTGGCTGTTGTGTGTGGTGCCAAATTATCTCAAGAACGACAGAATAGACTTGGGTGAAAAGTAGCAGATACACTGGGTGCGGGACTGGGAAGAAGTGATACGATTTTAGTGCGGCTCCATCAAAGTCAAGGTTAAGGGTCAAGGTAAAGCTCTAGGGTCAAGGTTAAGGGTCAAGGTCAAGGTTACAAGTCAAGGTCAAGGTTCAGGGCGCGGCTTTATCTCATGAATGCTTGATCACATTTGGATCAGAATTACCATTAGTTTCTCGATTTTTTATGCAGAATGATCGAGGTCAAGGCTAACCTTCGGGCACGGTGTTGCTGTACTTTTTCTCAACACTTTAAACATACTTATATTGTGACGACAGGTAGAAAATACTGGTGGAGAGAGTGGTAAGGTGGGATGAAGTTAGTGGAGAAGATGACAGGTTGCGATTGACCAGGTGTTTAATGAAGCAGTTTGTTGTCCGTTTCCAGAATGGGGTACGGAACGCGTTTATAACGTGCACTTCGCTGGAACAGAATTTACAGTTTTTACACTAACTTGGCCCAATTTTTCGTCCTTCTCGTACCTTCTTTCATATACACAGTAGCAGAGAAATACATTGCTGTGGCTATACATGCCTTCCATAGCACTCATCTCTGACTAGCATCGTTTTCAAGTGCTGGTGTATTGTTGCAACTCACCACTGAAGATGGAGAGATGGCAACTGTAAGGCAAGTTAAAGTGAAATATATATATAGTGCCCTTTCACGAGATCCACTGGCATGCTATAATCCCCCACCCCCGCGAAGACCATCACACCAGCCCTAAGTAAGACAGCCCTAGCATGTATTCAATATGGACGGTCGGTATAAGCGTCGATGTGGTGATATGTAAAGGTGTGTGCCAGGTAAAGGGTGTGCTGAGCCTTCGAGACCGGATTATCGTACATACACACACACACATACACACACACAAATTTCTGCCCTATCTTTATTATTAGTAAGTCCTGTTTTCTTTATTTTCCCGTCACACATTTGGGGGGGGAACTTATGCAGAATTTTACCCATAAACTTAAACTAAGAGAGAGAGAGAGAGAGAGAGAGAGAGAGAGAGAGAGAGAGAGAGAGAGTCGGAGCTGCAGAGAAAGCAAGAAGGAAGCAGAACGAAAGAGAAGCAATAAAAAGTAAAGAGGTGAGAGGAGGGAAAAAGATACAGCCAGACAGAGAGAGAGACAGAGAGACAGACAGACAGACAGATAGGCGGATAGATAAATAGACAGACAGATACATATATAAACAGAAAGAGAGGTAGGTTGGTAGGTTTCTTGAAAGACAGACAGACAGACAAGAGAGAGAATAGGAATAGAGATACAAGAAAAGAGAATGAGATGATGGGAGAGTGAGGGAGGACGGGCGACACTAGGGAGGGAAGGAAGGGAGAGGAGACAGCGGGGAGGGAGGGAGACAAGAGAGAGAGAGAGAGAGAGAGAGAGAGAGAGAGAGAGAGAGAGAGAGGGAGAGAAGGGAGAAGTTTTGAGGAGAATGTGTCATCTTTTTCCCACTTTGCATATATACTTCCTCCCTGCCTGCCCCCCACTTCCTCCCTCCCTCCCTCCCCCTTCTCCCCTCCTTCCTTCCCCCTTCTCCAACTCCTCCCCCCTCTTCGTCCGTTCCTCCTTCCCTACCTTTCTCCCCTCTCTCTTCCCTATCCTCCCTTTCCTCCCTCCCTCCCCTCCCCTCCTCTCTACCTACCCTCCACCTCTTCTCTCCTCTTTCCTTCCTACTGCCTTTCTCTTCCATTCCACCTTTACTTCTCTTCTCCCCTTCCCTCCCTCCCTACCTTTCCCAACTACCTACCCTTCCTATCCTCCTCCTCCTCCACTTTCGCATTCCCTATCTTCTTCCTCCCTCTCTTTTCTTTATTCTCTTTCTTCACTTTCCCTCCTCTCTCTCCCTCTTCTTCCTGCAAACTTTTCATTTTCCTTCCCCTTTTGTCATCTTACCTTCACTTTTTCTTATTACTTTTATCCATTCTTTCTCTCTAGGTCTCTCTCTCTCTCTCTCTGTCTCATGCACACACACACACACACACACACACACACACACACACACACACTTATCTGTCTGTCTGTATCTGTTTGCTTGTCTATCTATCTGTGTCTTTAATCTCCCCCTTTTCTTGTCATTTCCTTCCTTCCTCACCTGCCTCCTTCTGTTCCACCTTTCCTTATTTCTCCTTAACAGGTGTTCTCTTTTCTGCCACCATTTTTTTCTCTCGTCTCTTACAGTCTTCTCTTCCTTTTTTCTACGTCTCTTTTCCTTTCTCATTTTGCTTGACTTGCCGAGAAAGTGAAAGATGATATATAATGTGAAAAATAAAAAGTTCTGTCTAAGAGTATGCAGGAAAGATTATTGGTGTAAATCACTATAATTTTCTATGAGGGTGAACTTGTGAGTCTGAGTTAGCCGATAATTCGTCCAAAGAAAACCATGACAAATAGTAAGTACATCGTCCAAAGAAGACTAAATAAAAACATCTTCATCTTCCCTATAAAGTAGTGTATAAACGAAGTAAGGTTCCTAATGATAGTAAAAGCTACTAGTTCAATATTACAAGACAGGACTCTAGGCAAAAGACTGGACTAGATGTAATAAGCGTCTTACTCACTGAATCACTCAAGACTGACTTATTAGGACTGCCTCACTCACCTCTGTTTCCTTTTCATTCTTTCCTACAAAATACCCATTCCATACAGGGTAGTGATCCTTCCCATATTTTCCTGCCAGGTTCGACTGCAGGGTTTGGTGGGTACAGGAGGTCTTTTTGCTACCTTTGTCTTATGCCCGCTGTTCGGTCGTATCCCTGACTGAGACTACCTACAGTATTACACCCCATTAGCCATTATCTCCATTGCTTATATTTCTCCTCCCTCCTTCCTTTCCTTCTCATTCCTTTAGTCTTTGTTATCCACCCTCTTCTTGCCTTTATCTTATTGTTTTCCTCTCTACTCCACCTTATTCTCACTCTGTTTCTTCTTTCTTTTCTCGTTTCATCCTTCGCTCTCATTCTCCTCTCTTTTCCCCCCCTTTCTCCCTGCTTCACCTGGCTCTTTCTCTTAACTTCTGTTTTATTCGTTTCCTTTAATATTTCCATCCTATTTCTCCTTGTCTCTTGTGTGTCCTTCCTTGCCGTTGTTATTCTCTCCTCTTCTCCTGTTCCATGATATACATTTCCTTCCATCTTAACATCCTACCCTCCGTCTGTTGTAACACTCTCCCTTCCCTCCTTTTTCCAATCCATTCGTCTAACTACCCTCCCTAGCCATTCTCTTTTTCTTCACTTCCCTCCATCCTTTTCTTCTCTCTCTCTAATTCTATCCTCACCTCTCTCCTCCTCTATCAAATTTTCTCTCTCTGTCTCTCTATCTCCGCTCTCTTCTCTCCTTACTTCTCTCCTCCCATCCCTTTCCATTTCCTCTTTCTTCAGTTTCTCTCGTTTCTTTTATTTACAAGCTCTCTTCTCTTGTTCTCTTTTCTCGTCTCTCAGTCTCTTGCTTCCCCTCCCCCATCTCTCTACTTTCACTCTCCCCCCTCCAACTCTCTCCCCTTACTCCCCCTCCCCATCTCTCTCCTCTCACTCCCCCCCCCTCCATTTCTCTTCTCTCACCTCCCCGTCCCCATCTCCTTTCTCTCACCCCCCCCTTCACAGTCTCTCTCTTCACACTCCTCTCCCCCATTTCTCTCCTCTCACTCCCTTCTCTCTTAATCTCTCTCCCCTCACTCTCCTAGTTGTATCTCTCTCTCCCCCTCCCCCATCTCTCTCCTGTCACTCCCCCTTTCCCATCTCTCTCCCCTCACCCCCCCTCCCAAATTTCTCTCCCCCTCCTCGTCTCTCTTCTCTCACTCTCCCTTTCCTCATCTCCTTCCCCTTCTCCATTTCTCTCTCTCTCTCTCTCTCTCTCTCTCTCACTCCTCATTCCCCCTTCCATCTCTCTCCCTTCACTCCCCCTATCTCTGTCCCCTCACTCCCCTTCCCCCCCTCACTTCCCTTCCCCCATCTCTCTCCCCTCACTCCCCCTCCCCTATCTCTCTCTCCCCTACCTCTATCTCTCTTCCCCCCCACTCGGCCGAAGTCAGCATCGCCACAAAACTTGTATAATAATATTGTTCAATAGAAAAACTTGTCGCTTACACTGCTGTGTTGGTGTTTGGTGGGGGAGAAGGACAGGGGAAGGGGAAGGAGGGAGAAGGTGGGGGTGGGGACGGAGGTGAGAGGAGAGGGAAAGAAGAGGCAGGAAGGTGGTGGCCGTAGGAGGTGAGGGCGAGGAAGAAGGGAAGAAGGGGAAGGTCGGAGGGGAGAGGAGGGAAGGAGGGTGGTGAGGGAGGCAGGGAAAGAGGAGTGGAAATGAGTTTTTTTTATTATGTGAGGTGGAGTGTGTGGATGGGAGGTGGATGGGTGGTAGGTGGCGAAGTGCGTATGAGGGAGGGAGGGTGGGGGGGGAGGACAGAGGGCGGGAAAAAAGTGTAAAAGTGGGCGTAGCGTGATGAGATTTTAGAGTGAGTGGGTGGTGAGAGTGGGTGTATTGTGCTGTGGGAGACGACAGGGATAGGCGGGTAGATAGAGAGCAGGTTAGACAGATGGTAGGGATAGGAGGGTAGACGGATGGCAGGAAAGAAAGAGGACTGCCAGGGTAACTAATGGTAGGATGGAAGACATGGCAGAACGATGGCAGCGTGGCAGGGAAGAAAAGTGAGCGGCAGGGAAATGAGTGAAGAGCAGTGCTGGACAGGGTGGGATGTGCTGCTGGTTGAAAGACAGGGTGACAGGGTGTGAGGACGTCGACAGAGAGGGCAGCAGAGTAAAGTGAGACGGTAGGGTGATGGGCAGGGTGTGTTGAGCCAGGCAGGGTAGCTGGGGTAAGGGTGAGTCAGTGTCAGAAGTTGAAAACGAAATGCAATATAGGGTGTTAGTTAGGGTGACGAAGCGTAGGGTGCTGGAAGGGTCAGAGCGAGGCATGGAAGAGAGTGAGGTATTGGAAGGGTGAAGGTCAGGCAGGGTGAGAAAGACTGGGTGTTGGGAGGGTTAGGGTGAGGCAGTGTCAGACAGAGGAGGTACTGGAAGAATTAGGGTGAGGCAAGTGAGAAAGCAGGGTGTTGGAGGTGACAGAGTGAGGCAGAATAGGGTGTTGGAAGGGTGAAGGTGAGACAGGGTAGAACGTAAGAAAGAAGAGTTATGGTAAGGCAAAGCAGGGTGATAGGAGGGTCAGGGTGAGGTAGGGTGAGAGGGGGGGTAGGGGTTTGGTAGGGTGAGGGTAAGGGATGGAGGGGCGATGGATTACACAGCTGTTGACATAATAAGACTTAATGAGACAAGAGGAGAGGAGGGTGGAGACAGAGAGTAAGGTACGGCAGGGAAGGGTGAGGCAGGGTGGGCTGACGATATGGTAGGGTGAGACAGAGTAGGGTGATAGGATGTAGGGTGATGCAGGGTAGAATGAGGTAGGGTGGGTGAGGCAGGGCACACACATTACAAGATTCCAACATCAAAGTGTGACCAGAGAGCAGAACATCAATAGGAGTGCCTGTCTCACCACAGCCTCACCACTCCTGCCTCACCACATATTCACCCCTGCCTTACCCTTGCCTCACCACTCCTGCTTCACCCGTGCCTTACCCCTGCCTCTCCACTCCTGCTTCACCCCTGCCTGACTGGTTTCTTACCCTTCTCTCTCTATCTTCCTCACCTCCCTGCCTTAGCACATGCCTACCCCTCCTCCTCCTCCTGATCCTATTTTCCCTACCTTATCTTTGACTTTCACTGCCTTATTTTTCCCTTACCTCCCTCCCCTCACACCTTCCTCCATTATTTCACCTGCCTCACTCATACCTGCCTTCACCTGACTTATACCTGACTTGCATCTACTTCCACCTCTCCTGCCTCTCACACATCTGCCTTTGCCCTGCTACACACCTGCTACATCCACTTCTTCTCCTGCCTCACCCAATGCTGCCTCTCCCTCCTCAGGTCTGCCTTAACTTTTTCTTTACACCTGCCTCACACCTCCTCCTTGTCATATACATGTCAAAAGCTTTCCCTGCCTCTCTCTTTCATGCCTCTCCTTCCCCTCTGCCTCACACCTGCCTCAAACAGGTGACATGTTTTTCTAATTGATCTTTTCTCCTGCCTAACACCTGCCTCTCCACTGCCTCCCTCTCCCTCGTGCCTCAAGCCTGTCGTACCTTTTACACAGCTGCCTTTTCCCTGCCTCACACCTGCCTCCCGCCCTTACCTGGCCTACCTCTAATTAACTGAGCTGCCTACCTGTGTCATTGTATTTAAAGGCTACCTGTGTGTGTGTGTGTGTGTGTGTGTGTGTGTTTGCAGAAGAGGGGAACTGAGTGTGGCATATTCACCGTTATGTGCATTTGTTTTTTTTAATGATATGAAAGCGTGTTATCATTCCTGAGTTTGATATTTATGGGCAGAATTAATGTTCAGTTATGTGTGTTGGGCTAAATAATGCAGGGAGATATTTTTTGCTTGCTTGTGTGTGTGTGTGTGTGTGTGTGTGTGTGTGTGTGTGTGTGTAAATATTTTGACAGCACTGAAACCTCTCTTTATCAACAATGAACTAAGACAAGCAACACAGCAATAAGAGATGGCTGGGCAACTTCAGGCAGACACGCCCAGCTACTCAACCAAACATAAACATTAAATTCAGTCACTCATCATTCCAATGTAGTTACCTCCATAGGTGTTCCACAAGACTTCGCCCTCACGTCATCGCTTTTCAACCTGTTCCTCTATGTCCTTTCAACAACAATTTCCATCCAGTGCAACGACACAGCAATATCCTCAACACCGCAAAACTCAACACGAAAGAAACCAGCTCCATTATATATAGTCCCTAGAACAGTGACTTTAGCAGCACAGAGTAATTGCTTTACAGACAAAATCAACTATATCTTGCCCTATTCTAGACCTAAATCTCAAGCTCACCCTCAAGTCATCCTCCTGAACCAATTACTTCCTTGAGACAGACACCTCGTATTTCTTGCGTTCCCGCCGAATAAACAGATGACTTTTTTTTTTTTCAACGTGCAAACATCATTACACTCATTATTCTGAAGCTGATAAATACGTCCTTTGGATAACGTAAGGAATCACTGAGAAAGTTTAGCAAAATATTCAGTCATGTATTAAATTATGGACTTTCACCATATTAGCCTCAAGAATTTAAAAAAAAACAAAAAAAAAAACAAAAAAAAAAAAAGGAAATAGGAACAGCTCAAGTCCTAACCCCTTCAGTTCGTGGACGTCTCAAATAGAATGCAATCTCCTGGTGTTAGCTAGAATAAAGTGTACAATAAGTTCTTAGTACTAAATTAGCAACACCACCACCACCGCCGTCGCCAATAATAATAATATGTAAAGAAACCAGAAAGACAATCACCTTCACCAAGAAACTACTCTAGATAATGACAACATGGAAAAGAGAGACAAAAAGCTGTTAATTCTAGCCCATCTCATCCTTCCGATGGTATGCTACACAAATCCTGGGTTCAAAAATGCATAAAACTAATATAACTTCTCTCCCTACATAGTCCTTGAACACATCCCAAAACATCCCTTCACCGCCACCCAACGCTACACTACACATATACACATACCACCACAAAGTCAACACAGCCATCCAAAACCTTCCGCCAAACACCAACCTCCAAGAGCATTCCCAAGATGTTAATTCCAACGAAATTGCCGTTCCCAGATAGATACGAGTTCGCTTTGCCAAACTATAATGTGGCCATCACCTAAAAATTTACAGACAATCCAATCTGCCCTTGCAATAATGTCGCTTCTCTCAGCATAGTCCATTTACTCACCTCAAGCACCTCATTCTCATAATACAGACAAGCTGGAATGTTACCCCCTCCCCCCTCCCCAGAGAAAAAAATATCTGGGCGCACGCGACTGAAGTGGCCGGATTTCTTGAGTCGATACGATTCACATTTAGCTGATCCTGGAGTCACAATAATAACGAAAGCAATGGTCACAACCCCGTTCATATCCATTCCCTGAACATGCCATTACACCCAAGCAGACTCTCATCTTTCCCTGGTTCAATCCACTTCCTTATTCTCCATCCTGCCCGAATCTCTGCGTTTCTTACTCTATCCTGCCAACGCTTGCCACATATACTCCTAAATGGCTCTGCTTACACTGCTTTCTCTCTTGGTTTTTGGTAGTCATGTTATACCAATACCTCGCAGATTCTATTCTCAGTTCTCCATCCCATAACAAGACTTCAGAGTACCAGTCAACTTTCTTCTCAGGAGCCAATCTGTTATCCAGGTCCCTTTCAGTTACATGTCTTTCAGCTACTACACCAAGTTATTTAACTGCGCACGAAATCAAGTATCCCCGTTCATCAACAAACTACTATTCTTTTGTTTACGCTAACTTGGACTAAAATAGCCATCTACCCATCTTCAGTGCTCAGTTGTGACAAGAGATTAAACTCAGAATATGGTGCTAGTCACGAAGAAGCGTCGTGGAAGGATGCAGAGTGGAAGAATTGTCTTTTTTTGCCACTTAGCCTCGTGAATTAAATGGCAAAAGAACGAAAATCTAGGTCAAGTTAAAGTGAAAACAGTATAGCCTCTCTCAGCCAGCATCATTTTATCTGCATTGACTTTCAGACTTCGCTGCTCACAGACATTTACGAAAGTCTGGATTCACTTAGCACAGATTCCGTTCACCATTACCAGCAGGGAACGTAACAGCATACGTGTACGTCAGAAGGAAAATATTCCCCACTCTCGCAATTCATCACCACCTTCACTCACATCACCAAAGCTCTTGTTTTCACCTCTCATGATCCCTTCCATGTACAGCATAACAATCGCGAGAGATGTGAATAAGAAGTGAACGATGAAATATATTTACAGACTACAACACGTCCCATAACAGACAGTCCATACCTCTCATTAGCCAAACAACCCACAACAACCACACAATCTATAAACATTAAGTTCCATCACGCAATACACAACCCCCAACTTACACCATAGAACCCACAGCTTCATACCAACCAGCCCAGCCCACGACCTCCACCCTGCAACCCACAGTCCACCACACATACTAGACAATCCACAATCCATTCTGCACCACACACCTCCACCCATCCATCATGCAGTCCTGTATACTCTCCTGAAGTAAGGGACGCAAAACCCGTCACAAGGGATTTGTCAAGACAATCAAGGAGACGATGACCAGGTACCGTCCCTGAGTGGCATTACGTGAGTAGTAAACCCCAACCATCCCTCGGACACTAACACTTTGAACCAGGAACAACTTGGTACACTGGATCACCAAACACCCGATTACAAGTGATTTGCTTATCATCCAACACGGCAACAGATTTTGGGGGTACAGAAAAAATTTGACTCATCATTCACTGTGGAGTCACTACGCTATGTGAGTGGATGGTGTCGCCCCCATCTACCGTACCACAAATACCAACAGTCCTTAAACTACAATCAACAAAGAACATCATCCACCTTTTACAACCCACAACCCACGACTCAGTATCCCACCCCCTCTCTACCCTCTCCCGCCCCTGCCACACCCCACACTCCACCCCCAACCTAACCCCCCTCCTACTGTACTCCTCCCCCGCCCCAGCCAGCAGCCCCACCCGTTCCATCAGCATCGGGAAGTATTAAGAGCAATATCATTTTATCGGGCAGTAATATCAGTAATATTGGAAGGCTGGCTCGCGATATTCTTACCAGGCCAGCGTAAGGCACGGGGTAGTTTTACTCTATCTTTTTACTCTCTTTCTCACTTTCTCTCTCTCTCCCTCTCTCTCTCTCCCTCCCTCTGTGTGTGTGTGTGTGTGTGTGTGTGTGTGTGTGTGTGTGTGTGTGTGTGTATCCATTTGCCTACATTTCTTCCTTTCTTTCATAAATGCTTAGCAGCTCCAACACTCTCTCACACAAGTTTGCTTACTCTCTCTCTCTCTCTCTCTCTCATAAAGCAGTGATTGGACCTGACTATTCCTGACAATATATTTAGGGCTGATTGGTATTTTTCCGGACACCACTGATTAAAAACAAAAAAAGAGAGAAAGAGAGAAAAAAAGAGAGGGGAAAAAAAGAGAAAAAAAAAAAGAATATTCCTCCCTTGAAATATTTACCGAATATTTTTGCATGAATTTGGTTGGTGCGGTTGGGTAGAGAGAGAGAGAGAGAGAGAGAGAGAGAGAGAGAGAGAGAGAAGGGGAAGGAAAAAGGATAGAAAGGGATAAAAACTGAGGAAAGGTATTAAATAAACGCACGTAAGGAAAATAAAAAAATGAAAGAGGGGAAAATGAATGGAAGAAAACGATAAAGGGAAAAGGAGGGAAAGATACGGAAAATTAATAACCAAAGCCGAAAAGAAAACGGGAAAAAAGTAGGACCAGAATTTAAATAAGAAAAAAAAAAATAGAAAGTAAGAGAGGAATAATAATAACAATAATGAAAATAAGAAATCTGAAAAAGGAAATGAGAAAAATAAAAAGAAAAAATCAAGAGTAAGCAGAAGGAAAGAAGGAAAACGGTGATAAAAAAAAACATACGACACAGGAATTAGAGCCAAAAGGCGGAAAGAAATTCAGGTAAATAGAAGAAGGAAAAAAGGAGATATATTGGACGAAAAACTGTGGTGTAATAGGGCGGTAATTGTGATGTGGTTGGTGGCATGGGCTTAATTATTTTACCGATGATGCTGGGGGGGTGGAGATAGGGGGGTTAGCTGGCCTCCTCTAGCCCCCCCCCCCACACACGCCTCTCCCCCTTCCCTGCCACTATACCTCCCTCCTCCCTCCTTTCTCTCCCTCTCTTGCCTCCTTCTCCTCACTCTCACATTTTTCATTTCACTCCCTGTTCTCTCTTTCGCCTCTCCCTTTATTCCTCCTACCCCTCTTTCCTTTT
This sequence comes from Coenobita brevimanus, assembly GCF_032717465.1. NCBI lineage: Eukaryota > Metazoa > Arthropoda > Malacostraca > Decapoda > Coenobitidae > Coenobita > Coenobita brevimanus. The sequence continues at coordinate 28,184,844 of NC_137043.1, read as the reverse complement.
CCTAGCTCTCCCTGCTCGTCCCGTCACATTCTCTCCCCCTGCCTCCTCCTCCTCCCTTTCTTCTCTATCCTTCCTCTTCCCTTCACTTCCCTCTCATCCTCCCTTCTCCACTCCTTTGTCTTTCCCTCACTCTCCCTCTTTTCCTTCCTCTACACTTTCCCTCCCTCCCCATTGCCACCCCTTCTTGCCCTCACCACCCTGTCCCCCTCAACCCCCCCCATTCCTCCAATCCCTCTCCCTCTCAACCCCTCACTCCGTCCTCTCTCCTTTCCTCTCCACCTCCCCTCCCTTTCCACTTTTCCACATGTTCTTCCCATCACTCACTTCCCCCTTTCCCCAAATCTGCCCATCTCCTCTTTTCCTCCTTCACTTCCCTCCCTCGATCCTTTCCATCCTCTTTCACTTACCCTCGCTCTCCACTTCCTCAAATCCTATGCCCCCCCCCCACACTCCCCCTTCCTCCTCTAACTCTCCTCTCTTCCCCTCACTCGCTTTTCTTCCTCCTTCTCTCCACTCCCTTCTCTTCCTCTTTCCCTCCCCCACTTCCCCTTTCTTCACCTCCTCACTCCACACTTTCTAGCTCCCCTGCCTCCTCCCTAGTCCCCCCTCCCTTGCGCCCCTGTCCGCTGGCATTTTGTTACGTGACCACCAGGGATATTTTTACTTAACTCTTTAGCTGCGAACATCTATTCCTGTTTGCCATATTAATGTAAAAGGAGAAATAATATCTATCTACAAAACGCCTCCATATCACCCTGTCCTCCGCCATCAGTCTGCCTTCCCTCCAACCCACACCATCCTCATGAATATAGTTCCCTAGTCGCACCCTCCCCTTATATTATTTATGTATTTGCTGTTTTCGCTCTTGTGTGATATTCTGCACATGTCGTTCTCCCTTCGTCGCCTTTGCTTGTCTACTTCTTGGTCACACAGGCTCCCTAACACCTCACCCTTACCATATGGCACGTTACTATTCTGCAGCAGGAAATATATGCACTGTAGGTGCATATATATAACGCACAGGAGAATAATTAGGTCCAGCAGGCGAGGTATATCTCTAAGGAAAAAGATGTTGGAATATCTATCCGCTCCACGAGAAATGGATCCTTTGTGTCTGCTCAGTGGTGGACGGAAACGCTAATGGGTGAGCTGTGATGGGCGAGCGTGGGAAAGTTCCTACTGACTCAAGAAGGAAATTACTCAGTTTTACAAAAGGAACAGTTGCAGTCAATAATTCCTTGACACAAATGGGGCCCCAAATAAGTATGAATTTCACTGGTTGGTTCAGCAAAATCTCACTGGGCTTGACAAATGCATATCGCTGTAACAGGACACAGTCAAAGTAGTGCTGGTAATTACAAAGAGTGAATAGACACCCGAAGTGGATCTGAGATGCATGGAGATTGGTTTCCACAGAATCTGATATCAATGCGACACGAAGCACCCTGAAATGTACTGAGTGTTCCTCTAGGATGGCGTATGCCCTGTACATATTCCTGATACTTCATTTGCCCAAGCTGCCATTTTATAATTTGGACTGTAAGATAAAGTTGTTTCTCCCAAGCGGTACACAAGACCTGGATGTGATTTCGCCTGTTTTGGCCAAGTTCATGGACTAGATTGGGAGACTGAAACACGGCAAAAACTTATTGTCTGTCTCAGTGACCCCGTGCAGTTGAAAAGCATGAATCTAAGCCTTATTATTCTGCAACAAGTCTACTGGTCAGTCTTTGTGGTTGGCTTATATAAAGTCTAACGATTTCCTTTACATACAGTACAAAGTCTATTGAGGATAATCTCGGCAATTTTTTTTTTTCACGTATGGAGTCCGAAAGATAATTATTTTTTGTTGTAATTTTAAACCAGGTACACCGTTTTCATCCACATACAGGTAGAGAGAGAGAGAGAGAGAGAGAGAGAGAGAGAGAGAGAGAGAGAGAGAGAGAGAGAGAGAGAGAGAGATGAATGGTTAGGCTGTGGTTGTATTTTCTGGTGTGATATATGGGGAGGGAGAATATTAGGTATGCTGAGCTAAACGCCAATTGGTGACTTCAGCTGCTGACCACTGCACTTTCAGGCGAGGGGGGAACGTAAATAATTCCTGTGTGTGTGTGTGTGTGTGTGTGTGTGTGTGTGTGTGTGTGTGTGTGTGTGTGTGTGTGTGTGTGTGTGTGTGCAAACGGTCGTGGGCGGCAGAGAGAGAGTTTATTTTCCACTACATATTGAGAATAAATATAAAAAGGAGAGAGAGAGAGAGAGAGAGAGAGAGAGAGAGAGAGAGAGAGAGAGAGTTGCGGAGAACGATGAGAATGGAATAACAGCCTAAACTGGAAACAGACTGACAGAGAGACAGACAGACAGACAGCACTGAGAGAGACACAGTGAGCTAAAGTGATAGGAAGGACTTTGATAAAACACTTTGATGAAACGATGGCTATAGACAGAGAGAGGGTTAGACAGCACTTTGATAGACTGACGTAGCTAGACTGAGTAATAGACAGCATACTTAGACTGTTTAATAAAGAGCACTTCGACAGAACGATAGGTAAAGCTTGATATGGCGATAGCACCAATAAAGACGCTTGACGATGCTAAACAGACTACACATTATTAGAATGATAAATAGCGAGGTAAAGAGATAATAACTATACTGTATCTGTAATAGTAAGTGTGTACGATATATGCGCAGTCTACAGCAGGCCCTGGTCTTCCACCCGTAGGCAGAGTGACGGCCAAAATTATTCATCTGCCATGCTAACAAAGTACGAGTCAAGAAGGCGTGTCTGAAGTGAGCGCATTGGGTGTGAAAGAAAGAACTGGTGTATTGCCCTGTGTGTGTGTGTGTGTGTGTGTGTGTGTGTGTGTGTGTGTGTGTGTGTGTGTGTGTGTGTGTGTGTGTGTGTGTGTTAGAATTATGGCATCAGTAAGACTATATGCCAACAAATGAGAGGACATACTGCCAACCTCCACTTCAAATGCCAACTACAACTGTGACTGCCAACAAGGACGGGAGACAGACAGGCAGACAGACAGACAGACAAAGGGAGAGAAATGGCATCGGCAGAAAGAGGGAATGAACAATGGAATGTGGAGAATGGCGGAAAGTGAAAAAGAACGATAAAAAAAAAGGACGTCGAATTCTGTGTGTGTGTGTGTGTGTGTGTGTGTGTGTGTGTGTGTGTGTGTGTGTGTGAGAGAGAGAGAGAGAGAGAGAGAGAGAGAGAGAGAGAGAGAGAGAGAGAGAATAAAGACAGGCCCCATTCACGGCAAAGTAAATAAATCAATAAATAAAAGCAAAAATAAATATAACAAAAGCGACAGACATTCAGACAGACAGGGAGAGAGAGAGAAAGAACACCAACATAAGGAGACGGTAAAGAGAGACACAGGAAATTTGATTCCAATAAGAGGGGAGGGGAAAGAGAGGCGAGAGGGAGAGAGAGACAAGAGAGAGAGAGAGAGGGAAAGCGAGAGAATTAATAGACAGAGAAAAGGGTGGCAGAGATAACTGGAAGATTAGTTTGCAATAAAAAGGGCGGTAAAGAGGGCGTAAGATAATTAAGCTGCGTTATAAAGAGGGAATGCAGAGGTAGGAAAATCAAGGAAGAGGGAAACAGAGGAAAATAATAAGTAGACTGAAGATTTAATTGGTCATAAAGAGATGTGATGGGATGTTGAAATATGGGGGAGTTATAACAAGTGTCTGATTATTTCCACTGTGCCCATTTCTTATCATTCATGCCTATATCTTATCACGGACCCAATTTTTAACACCTACGACAATTTCTTAACACCCACGCCCATTTCCTAATAACTACGCCCATGCCTTACTGCTTATGTCATTAATTTAACATGTTCCGCTATTTTACCCTACACACATTTCTCCTCACCCACATCTGTTTCTCAAGACCCATACCCATTTCTTAATACCTCTCCCCATTTCTTACCATCCACTCCTATTTCTAATCACCCACATAATTTTCTCGTCTCCAACATTCATTTCACATCACCGACACTTCCATCCTCGCATAATTCTACACCCACGCCTGCACTCACACCCACACCCACTGTTTCCTATCACCTACACCCATTTCTTACCATCCACCCCTAAGTTCCATTACCGACGCCCTTTTCTCAGCCCCCATATCCATCTTCACTTCCACATCCACACCCGTACACCCACACCAACACCCACTCCACTCCCGCACCTGCCTCTACACCCACAATCACATCTACACCCTCACCCGCCTCAACACCCACAATCATAAACATACCTACATTCACATCAACACCCACAGCTGCCTCCACAACCACACAGATCCATCTACACACACACCCACAACCACACACACCCACAACCACACACACACACCCGTACCTATTTCTCTATCACCAGACGCTTCTCACCACCCCCACCAATTTTGCCACCCACAGCCATTTCCCACCCCCTCGACCCACCCCCACTCCCACACCCACACCCACACCTAGCCTGCCTGGGTGAGAAGGAGCGTGTCTGTCAATGAACTCCTCAATGTTTCCTGATCTATGCAACCCCCACAAATCCCACACCTGCTTGTCTCGGCACGACGCTGTGGGAAACATTGTGTGTGTGTGTGTGTGTGTGTGTGTGTGTGTGTGTGTGTGTGTGTGTGTGTGTGTGTGTGAAAAATTGTGAGCGCGCGTGTGTACTGACTGATCTTATGGTACCTCTCTATCCGTCCATCCATCCATCTATTGTATTTGTCTATCCATTCATCCATCTATTTGTCTATTTACTCATCCATTTATCTATTTATCTGTCTATTTATCCATCCATCTGTCTGTCTATTTGTCTGTCTGTCCATCTCAAGACGAAAATCCGGAATTCAGCACTGCCACTTAGAACTTAATCCTTTGAATTCGGCGGCATCATTTATTGTAATTTTATTTAGTTCATATTTTTTTCAACTGCAGTGGTTAAATGGAGTCTTAATTAACCCCTTCAATACGAGGGCGGCTCACTTAAATTAGATAACATTTTCTAGTAGGAATGGCAATATTTTCAAGAGGTAACAACGCACAGGAACTCCTTTATTACGCTGACATCTTTTGGTATTGTTCATGATGCAGCCAGAATCGATTTTTTAAAACTTAGGACAGCCATCTTGCAGTCAGTGGGTAAACCAAGGCTGTACCAAACCCCTTCAGTTAAGGTACGAAGATGCACTCAGATTGTACGGCACCTGAGCGTATTATTGGTCTCAGGCCCGTCAACACAGTCAGTGGGCACCTGTGACTGTGGAGTACGGTTATAAAATGTGCTGGAAAATAATCAAGCAGACGTGACGAACTGACGCACCTCCCCTGCTTCTGATTTACTGTTTATAACGTGACTCATCAGCGTGCCTCGGGACTGATAAAAAGCTTGGCGGACACAACAGGTGGGCTGAGACTTTGTGGAAGGGGGTTCAGGCCAAACATTTGAGCCTTCACTGTGCCCTTAACCTTCGAGCGACTGCCCTTAAAATCGATATCGATTCATTCATCCACCAGGTTTGGTTTAAATCAGATCACAAGTGCTTAGGCTGACCTTACCCTGTGACCCTGACCACTGACCTATTGCTCCGGGAATAATTTCATCCTCGGTTAACCTTAAACTAAGATTCCTCGAAATCGAATCAAAACCAGCTGATTTAATGGCCGAACCTTTGACCTTGCCCTGTGGTCTTTGCCTTCGGCCGACACTTCTCAAAACTGAATCACTGCATTCTTACTTGTCCCTCAACCGTTCGACCCAGGACCTTTTCCGCCCTCAAAATAATCGCCTGTTCTTCAGATGGTCCTCGGTCATTATAGGTCATTATGCCAGATCTGGTGCAATTCCGTCAGTGTTTACTTTTCAGAATCTTACTATCAGACAAAGACAAACGAAACCAAACACACAACACCCTCACCATTTCGCGCGCGGGTGTAAAAACTTTCCCTAAGCCGAACAAAATAATCTGGAGGAAGAAAACCAGAAAATACAAGCCCTCCCTGGACTGATGAAGAATAAAAGTTTGCCAAAAAACGAAAAAGATTTGAAAACCGGGCATGTGAATCGAAAATGTAGCTTAAATACCGATGATAAATGTGAATCAAACACTTAGGAAGATTAAGACAGCGATAATGAAGGAGTCCCGGGCGAAATTGTAGGGAAAATTGTGATGGAGAGTGTAAAATAGTGATGATGTGAAATGTGTGAAAGTTTGGTTGGGGCCACATTTAGTGATTAAGGCAGAGGGAGTCCATTAGCAGGCACAATGGACTGATGGTAATTAAAGGTTCACTCACGCACACACGCACACTCACGCACACGCATACACATGCACACACTCGCAAGCATACACACACGTGCACACACTCGTAAACACACACACACACACACACACACACACACACACACACACACACACACACACACACACACGCACACACACGCACACACATGCCACAGTCGCAAGCAAACACACACGCGCACACTCGTAAATATATACACGTGCGCACGTAAACAAACATACATATACAGACAGACACACATATACATACATTCATACATAATTACATACGCACATTCTTCACGTACCCTGCATAGATGATGAAGCGCTAACACTCCTTGTCTGAAACGCACATGTGTATACACATTGTAGCCGCACATACAGTCGTTATGTACACACATACACACGCATGCACGCACAGTTACAGACACTCCTTACGCACAAGCATTCTTTACATACACACCCATGTACACTTATTAGCACGGGGACTGCTTACCTACACACACACATGCATATGTAGTTGCACATGCACACCATACCTACCAACACACCCACGCACCCACAACCCCCCCCCACCGTACACGAGAACGCACATGTACAACAACAATAACGACAACAACAACCACAACCTACACGCTTCTGGCTTCGCTCGCATAAATGTATACGTAAAATCTTGTACACCAACTGATTCACACACACACACACACACACACACACACACACACACACACATACACACACACACACACACACACACACACACACACACACACACAAAATCACGGATTCACTCATACTCATGAATACACAGATACATACATACAGTACAATATCTCAACACATTAGCACAAGATTATCTATACGTTAGAGATCAAATGGACTTCCAGCAATTCCACTCTTGCTCTCTCTCTCTCTCTCTCTCTCACACACACACACACACACACACACACACACACACACACACACACACACACACACACACACACACACACACACACACACAAACGCTTGCCCAGGGACGTACTTTTTTTTTTTTCTTTTTCTGTGTCCGACTATGGGCAAAGACTTGACAATTCATTCTCTGAGCTCCAACAGCCTTTCTACGTGTCACACACATGCCCACATCACCATTTCGTTGCAGATAACTACCTACCAATGCCGATAACCACCTGCCAAATTAATTACATGAATGGGCTGCATCATTCAATAATAATGAGATGAGTTTCAGTGGACCTGTAGAAGATTAGTAACTTCAGAAATGCAAACCATAAAATTGTTCCCTCCCCTGGCCTAGGATCGAACTCTCGTCTTTTCGAGCAGCAGAGAGCGTTTTAAACCATCATCATCATCATGTCTTTTTTTCCACCTAAGGATGTGGTAAGGAAAAACAAATCAGCCACCTTCTGTCTAGGTCACCGCCCTCCGCCACCACAGGAGTCACAACCAGCCCTGCAACTGTGTCTTTCCCTTGTTTTTAATGCCACAAGAACTCAGCTGCACCATCTCTCTGCTCGCTACAATCTTCCACGCCACTACCCCCTTGTCTCGGCTCAGCTACAAATTGCTGAGTTGGTCTGCTCTCAGTATGCTCGGGATGTCTTCTCTCGCTTTCTTTTCTGCGAAATGTCAAGCACTTCTCTAATTTCTCACGAGTTAGGTGAATAGGGTAATTTCTCTCTTTTTTTTTCCCCCAGTGGCTAACTCTGTACGGGACTTCTTTGCCCCTTCGTGGACACAGCTCTCATGAGTCTGTGTATGTGTGTGGGGAGGGAGGGGCCACGTACAGCTCCTCTACACAGGATGGAATCAAAAAATTTTCATTTCGCTAGTTTCCCTCCTCTCATTATCTTCCGTCATTCTCATTAACGTAATCTTGCATCCCTTACTTTTTTTTAATATCGTCATCGTATTAGACAATGAGCCTTTGAATTCCCTGTTCGCATTCCCACTCCGTTAATGTGGGTACGCATTCTTTCCCAGTCTATTCCCTATATCACCCTATCTTGCCTATAACCAACAGAATCTTAGGTCCAGTGTATCCTGTATCTCTACCTCTATTAGTTCACTACAGGATCGAACCTTCTCCTTGGAGGGGAAAGCGTTAGTCAGCATTACCCCTGACAAAGCTTGAGAAGTATGTGTCAGGAAAAGGGGCCTCAAGTGACGGCAATGCATATGAAACTTGAAGTGTGTGTGTGTGTGTGTGTGTGTGTGTGTGTGTGTGTGTGTGTGTGTGTGTGTGTGTGTGTGTGTGTGTGTGTGTCAGATTCTGTACAAATCATCATTCTGAACAGACAGGGAGCGAACCAATGCCAGCGTATGAGAGGGCACACTAACTGTACGTCACGTCATGCGCTCACATCCCACACTTAGGATATGCAGATCAGAAGATGACTACAATACCAGCCCCAAAGTTTGCCCACATAGAACAAAATAAATATTCCGTTTCTTTTTACACGTTTCTTTGGAAGTGGCAAAACTGGACTTCTCGTTTCAACATAAAAATCTTACATGTATTAAGAACTCACTCCAACGTGTTGATACAGTGACATACTTGCATGAAAGGCGCTTACACAGTCACATATTCCACTTCTCCACATGCATTTCCACGCTCAAACACCTTATGAATGCACCACCAGCCAAGAAGATTAAAAACTGGCTCAAATACATACATACATACATAAACATATACATACACACATTACATACTATTCTGTTTTCGTTTCTGTCATACATTAAATCGAACAAAGGAATCGTTACCGACACACAGAGCTGCATATGCACCTGCACGCACAAGGCTGCACATGGGTTTGTTATTACACACACACACACACACACACACACACATTCGTTTGTCTGCTCATTCGTGTACTCTCACATATATAACTCTCCTTTGTTAAAAAATATTCCTACAAGTGAGGAGTTTTTTGAGGCTTCCATCCAGTTTTTTTTTCAAACACACACACACACACACACACACACACACACACACACACACACACAGGCACGCGCAAGAAACCTCACATAATCTTACACGCTCCTTCGCCCTGGACCATGATCCAATCCTTCAGACACGGTTCTTCACCCTCCACACACACAGACCAGGGCGCGCGCGCGCAAGCACACACACACACACACACACACACACACACACACACACACACACACACACACACACACGTACGAACTTTCTGCCTGAGTGTCTAGGCATCAGAAAGTTAGTACCGGGTACAGTACGTCTGGATTCCGTTTTTCTTTTTTATTTATAAGGGAGTGACTCTGAGGGTCTTTAATATGACTGGTCCTCTCTCTCATCACATTCTCGCACATGGGAATACACACACACACACACACACACACACACACACACACACACACACACACACACACACACACACACACACACACACACACGCACACACACACGCACACACACACATTTCCTTATCCACCATACCTTCACATCTCACTCCCTATACCTAACTCTTTACCTTCTCTCATCTCCTACACTCCAGTATTTTCTCTGTTCCTTTGTCTTCTCATATCCCTCATTCTCCTCTCCTCACTCAACCACATCTTCCCCCAACATCCACTTATTCCACATCTTTGCGTCCCCTCCGTTACCCTGTCCTCGCACATCCTTGCACTTCTCCTCTCCCCCACCCCAAACCCCTGCATCCCCTCCTGATGCCTGTGTTCCAGATGTCCTCGCTTTTAATCCTTCACCCACACCCCAGCATCCACCTTATCCTCTCCACACTTCAACATCCTTTCTTTGTCCCCACACTTCCAGTTGCGTAGCCAGATGCGTACCCAGGGTGGCCCTTGCATCCCCTGAAATATACCTGGCCACTCCAGTGTTCACCCAAGATGTTGTGGGGAATATCTCCAGAACCCACTGAACAGTTCACCTTGGGCGACCCCATACATGGGCCTGACCACCCCGTGGCCATGCCCATTTAAAAAATCCTAGCAACACCAATGGTCACTTCTACATCCTCTCTCTTCCCCTGTCCTTCCAAATCCCTTCACTTCCCTTCCTTTGCATTTACGTATCTCTTCCCCCCCACCCACACACACACCTTCCTCTTACATCATCTCCCTCCCGAACCCCTACGTCTACTTCTCCCCCGACATCCATTCCCTGCCACTAATTCGCCCCATTAACCACACTCTAAATACCCCCACATTCTCTCATTTCAGTAAAATTTCCCTTACCACTCACCCCACCTCCCTTCACCCACGCCCCTAATACTCCCATTTTTCCCACTCCCACCTACATTCCCTCCCTACCACTCATTCCCCCCAACATTTCCTCTCTGCCATCCATCCCCCCCTACGCATACCCACACACAAAATGCCAGTTAGGGTGCGTAGGAGGGATGGCGTGGGGGGGACAGTAAGCGACTCATCCGTGAATGCCATCCATCGCACTGCGGACTCCCCGGTGATAAATACAGCGTGGCCCTAAATCAAAGCCTGCCAATGCCACCACACCAGCCCACGGTCAATAGAAGGGGGAAGGGGAGAGGGCGGCGCGGAAACCAGCCTCTGTCGCGCATATGTTCACCATCCACACTGACCCACTCCATGTTAGAAGAGACGGTGGGGTGTTGGGGGTGGCAGGGGTAGGAAGCTAAAATCCACTGATCCTGGGGACATCGTTTCCCTTTAATTTTTGACATAATTCTAGCGATATAATTCAACTCGGGATATGCTTTTCCATTAGGAGGGGTTAGATCTTGCCTTCATTAACTTCTTGAATACGAGTGGCCTTTCCTAAATTAAGTAAAATCATCAGCAAGCAGTAAGAATAAACCAGAAATGACGTTGCTTCAGGGGATAACTCCTTCACGTGTCTTAGAAAATCAGTGTCGTAAATTGTTTAAGTGGAATAATTTTAGCCACATTTTGAAACGCTATTCACTAGGAGGATATAGAGAGTTTTGGCCGGAGCTGGAGCCTTTGTAGGGATGAAGAGAACCTGAAGAAAGTCCAAGGTCTAATCTCTCTCTCTCTCTCTCTCTCTCTCTTTAATAATCCATGTTTCTATTTTGTGATTACGATTCTTCCACTTAACCCCTTCAACTGGAGAATGTTATTATTTATTTTTTCACTTTATTCTAGCTAAGCCAAAGCTGTCACATTCAGATAAAAGAAACTGTGTCCACACTATGAAGGGGATATTGTGAGAAGAATGGGGTGAGAGAGACTGAGGTTTGGGAGGGTAAGTAGGATGAGGAAATTGGGACTGAAGGAAGGTAAGAGATGGAGGAGTTCAAAGTGAGACAGGGCTGGGGCTGGGGGAGGGGTGAGAGGGAGGGGGAAAGGGGCAGGGATGTGACAGAAGAAGGTGGAAAAAATAGGTGGATTGAGAGATGGGCATGTGGACGAGAGGTAGGGGGTAGGGAGCTGAATAGGTGAGGCTGGAGTCAGGTGGGGGAATTAAGATGTGTGTGTGTGTGTGTGTGTGTGTGTGTGTGTGTGTGTGTGTGTGTGTGTGTGTGTGTGTGTGTGTGTGTGTGTGAGGGGGGGAGGAGTGAGAGGGGAAAAGTGAGAGAGAGAAAGGTGATAGTCGGGGGAGGGGGATGAGAGAGGTGGGGGAAAGAGGAGAGAGGGGTGGTGGGAAGAGGAGAGAGGGGTAGGAGGACGGGGGGATTGAGTAGTGGGTGTGTGATGAGGGGGTACGAAAGGTAAAAATAGGAGAGGGGTGAGGGGGAAGAGTAAAAACAGAAGAGCGAGAGGGAGAGGAAGAAGAGAAGGGTAGGAGGATGGGTGGATTAAGTAGTGGGTGTGTGGGGAGAGTAGGTGGGACGGAGGAAAGGGAGAGAGAGAAGGGAGAGAGAATGGGGGGGGGAGAGAATTAATGCGTCTCTCCGTGGTCTCCTCCCCCGCGTCTCGTAAACCCTTTAAAGCTCATAGTGGTGATTGGTTTCATTCCTTCCACACCTATTACTATCACCACCATTTCCACCATTTTCATGTCGGCATCAGTTTCGTCTCTGTTTCTGCCACTATCATCATTTTATCATCACTTTTATCAGTCACCATCCTTATTACAGCTCATTATTTTCAGGTTATCATCACTTTTATCTCTGCTTCTGCCTTCATCATCACTTTATCATCACTTTTATTATTCTGCATATTTATTATCATCACTTTTATCTCTGTCATTGCTTATAATATTCTTGTCCCTCATGAATAAGATGACATTATACTTTTATTTTATTCTCACTATATCCATACGACCTTATTCAACTTCAAAAATGCCTCTGTTATTAAATGGGTTAATGAATAGCATAGGAAATCCCTCCAGTCCTAACAATCTACCCTGAGGTGAAGAACATCAGGTGGAGTTAGCGAGAAAAGAATGTCCTCAGGATGGAGTGAAGGAGAAAGAGTGCCATCCAGGTCCCAGTATTCCCTGATGCGTGAGGTGAAGCACAAGGAAAAAGTCGCAGAAGGGAGATGGAGCCTCATCACTCACTGCACTGTTTTCCGCTCGCTTTCATCTGACGGAACTGGGGTACTCCATAATCTCAATAAACTACTAAATATATGGTTGCGTGAAATCTAATGAACCTTTGTTACGAGGCGCGGATGAGTCTCCTTGGTTACTAGCCCAACCCACCCTCCAATCTGACTCTACGTGGCCATCAACTGAGCTGAACAGAGTTAGGGATCTTTGTCAGATGAAAACAAGCCGACTAAAAGTTACGGAAGTGCAGGGCGCCGTTTCTCTTTGTCTGATTCTGTTACAGTAATAATAATAATAATAATAATAATAATAATAATAATAATAATAATAATAGTAATAATAATAATAATAATAATGATGATGATGATGACAGTGATGATGATAAAGTCACTGTCCACGTGTGTACAAAGAAAACAATTACGATGTTTCTTTATGTCCCTCCTCATAAGACAATACTCCCTGTTTGTGGGAGAGAGAGCCACGTCAGTGTTCTGTAATCTTTTGGGATATGAATCAGAGGAGAAAATTTCGGCCTTAATATTAAAACTGAGATCGCGAGGGTGAAAGCAAGACCTTAATTTCTTCCGGTCATTTACGGAACACCTGTAATTGGTAGACGTAATTAGCCTGCATCCCGTATTGCTAAGTGTAGTCAACAATAATGCAGAAAAGTGGACGTGTTTTATCGTTAGTCATCATTATCATTTGTTTCAAAATTTATCTTTAAAAATGTGGGTCTTTTTCATACCTTCGCGGTCTAATCTCTAATAATTTTGTCTAAAGCCTCAAATACAACACATGTGCTGGGCGGAAGGGTTGCCTCATCCTTACTCCAGTGAGGAAGAGTTTTCAGCTTCCACTCCTACCTCAGTTATACTCCTTTCACCTTAACTTGGTCCAGATTTTCATCCTTTTGCAGGTTAATTCATGTACCTTAATTGCTGAAGGAGACAGCACAACGGCTCTTTTCCATGGCACTTCTTTGTGACTAGCATCATATTCAAGTGCTAATCTACTGCTACAACTCAGTACTAAAGATGAGGAGGTGGCAGTTTTAGGCCAATTTAAGGTAACCAGAGTATAGTTAGCCTTGACAAAACACAGGGATTGGGTGGGTAGTGCTCTCTCTCTCCCCCATCCCCAGAGACAGGGAGACAACGCTATCATCACTCTTGTTGTAGTGATGCTGGGGAGGGGGAAGGGGTGGAGGTGGGGGAGAGTGAGAGGGGGAAATACTGCCAAAATTGTGGTTCTTTTCTTCTGTGTCTCCCTCAGGATCCTCTCTCTCTCTCTCTCTCTCTATTCTATCTTGTCTTCCTCCCTTTTATTTTCCTGCCCATTTTCTCTTTCTCTTGTACACCCCTACCCCTGCCACCCTTTTTCCTACCATCTCTCTCCCTAAACCATACCGCTCCCTATCTTTTTCCCCCTTGTCACCCTTTCTCTCTTCCATATCTCTCCGTCCCCCCCATTCTCCTTATCCTCCTACCCCCCCTCTCTCTTTTTAATGCTATCCAAACATCACCTCCACCTCTTTCTCCCTATCTTCGTCCCCTTTTCTTCCTTCCTTCTACCCCCTCTCATGACCCACCATTTTTTCTCACTCCTTCTTCTCCCTTGCTTTCTGTACATCATCATCATCATCTCCACCATCATCACCTCCTCCTCCTCCTTCTTCCCCTTCTCTCTTCTCTCTAATTTATCCTCTTCTTTATTCTCTCCCTCTCCTTGTCGATTATTTTCATTTCCTCTTTTCTTCCCTTCCATCTCCTCGTCTTTCTCTTTGTCTCAGCTTCCTCCTTCCATTCTTTCCCCCTACCCTCATTACTTTGTCTTTGCTCCTCTCCCTCTTTCCATCACCTTTCCCCGCCTTTCATTCTTTCCATTATTTTCTTTTTCCTCTTCCTTCATCATCGTCTTTCCTCCGTCTTAACTCCCTCGCGCCCCACGCCCCCTTACCCACTTCTCCCTTCTTTTCCCCCTTGTTCTGTTTACGTCCTCGTCCCCTACTCATTTCCCACTCCTTATATTCTCTCTCCTCCTGCTCTCTTTTTTTCCCTCTCGCCTCTTTTTTCTTTTTATCCTAACCCATCACTCTTCTTTCCCCTCGTTCTCCCAGCGTCGTCTCCTCTTCCATGTCCCCTTTTCTCTTCTTCCCCTTATTTTCCCCTTTCTTCTATCCCCCTAGTCCTATTTCCCTTCACCCTCAATTCTACCCCCTTTCCTCCCCTCCCTTCCATTTGTTCTCCTTACTTATATTTTTCTTCCTCTCGTCTCTGTATCTCACTGCATCCCATTTTCCTCACCTACTCTCTCTTTTTAAACCCTCCCACCTCCCTCCCCTTTCTTCTTACTCTCTCCACACCCTCTTCCTCTTCCTTGACTCACCTCAATATTCTCTCTCTTTTCCCCCTCACCCTCTACCACCTTCTCTCCTCTCCCCTCTCCCCCAGCTTCACGACAGTACCAAACGACCCGCTAATGAAGTGGAGATCTAGCCGTAACGACACCCACCTCATTATCCACTAACACCCGCAACAGTCTACGGCCTAATCACACCAACTTTGCCTGCCAGACGTGTTAGGAATTTTGGCCCCAGTATAGGCGTGCCCCAAGAACTAAAATTTTGCAGGTGGGCCATGGTGCTGATGGTACTTTTGCGTCCTATGTCACACTTAAGGTCACATCACACAGGTCGGAAAAGGACATATTCTGACGTAAATTATTCGATCATTTAGCCCACATTCAAGGCGGGTGCTGCAGAGGGACGCCTTCTCGCGGTGGCATCGATATAATTGGTCGGCTCCTCTGCCCGGTTTATACACAAACCCCTCAACTCCCTCCCTATCCCCTGAGAGGTTGGTAGAATGAGGGGGGACAACTTCAACCTGCAGTCCACCAGGTTCAGGTGAAACTGGGGCTGCAACTACTATCACTGCCGAGTTCCAGGTATTCCTTTCTCACTCTCACCTGCATTATGTCTGGTGCTGAGAAACGGGATGCCCAGAATGTGGCCAGATACAGTAAATCGAGATATTCTTACTCCATCTTCTATCCCCGACCTACATCATCAGTGTGTTTGCGTCAAAATAAGTTCCATTCTGTATTGAGCGTGGCGAGACCTTTACGGGGGATTATGTGACAGTGATAATAAACATACACGATCGCTTTAACTCTGGTTCCTGCACATACCGAGATTATGGACTGTATTCCCGCCGATCAAGGAAGTTCCCTGGGACCTCTTCCTCAGCGATTTATTTTTGGCTCCAGCTGGTTAGTACTATTTTGTACCTTACTTGTGGAGAGTATGGCGATATTAGAGTGATCTGAGCAACACAAAAGACGAGAGTAACGTGTGGCAAGGAGAATAATTCGGTTAGTAAGAGGTGTTAGGGAGCTTCTATAACCGGCGAGAATGCGGGCCTAAGATTTCGTGTGATATGGTGTGGGGTGAAGCCAAGTCAGGAAGTATTATGATTTGCGTTAAGTTCCATTAGCACTGTGAATTTCTTGTCACTATTTTCATACTTACACGTCAGTCAAAAAATAAGTAAATATATAAATAAATAAACTCTCGCGGCTTTACCAAAACTCAAAATGGTACTGTCGTAAAGGATATTCACCATTAAAACAAGAAACATCGTAAAAGATAAAAATGGAACTGGTCAAAAGCGTGAAAGTAGGAGTGACAGTCGGCAACGTGAAATCACCATCGGCTTGTGTTCCCGGATGATTGAAAGCCTGAGATATTGCAAAATCTTGGCGTCAGTGAAGGCATTGGCAAGTCGTCAGTTCATTCATCACAGCGGGGATGAATGACAACCCCTCTACCACTAGAACGTCTTTTATATTCAGTTCTTTCTACCACCAAATCATTTACTTCAACTGGGTGGCAGAGGTACAAGACTCCATTAGCCATCCGTGACCAAGGTGTCAGATGGCGTGATTCAATGTAATTAGATGGCCAAATTCAAAGTAATCAGATGGCTAAATTCAAAGTAATCAGATGGCTAAAACAGTCTGTCCACCTCCTTTGACTGGGATGGTTTTATTTTGATTACCTTCTGACGACTTGATTAATGAAGTGATAACCCTAATCAGTCACGGAGGTAAATGTTGCTAGATTAGGTGAAAATAATAGTTCTTTTAAAAAACTATTTGGTGCGAAGGCAAGGGAAGGGAACAGAGAGAGGGAAAGGAGAGGATTTGAAGGAGGGAAGGGAAAGGAAGGGAACAGAGGAAGGGTAGGGAGAGAAAGGGAAGGGAAGAGAAGGGAAGGGAAGGGGAGAGAAGAGGAAGGGAACAGAGAGAGGAACGGGATGGGAAGGGAACAGAGGGAAGGGAGAGGAAGGGATGAGAACAGAGGGAAGGGAAGGGAAGGGAAGGGATGGGATGGGATGGGAAGGGAAGGGAAGGGAAGGGAAGGGAAGGGAAAGGAAGGGGAAGGGAAGGGAGGGAGGAGAGGGAATGATTGATGACCCGAATGGAAAAGGTAGAAATGGCGACACCCCATTAGCCAATTGCCTCGGGGTCTAACCAAAGCAGAAAAAAATTATATCTATCAGTCCCCATCTACCTGTCAATACATCTACTTATCTATCAGTTCCCTATCTATCCATCTACCTGCCAATATCTATCTATCTGTCCTTAGCTATCTATCTACCTGCCAATACACCTCTCTCTGTCTACCTAT
This sequence comes from Coenobita brevimanus, assembly GCF_032717465.1. NCBI lineage: Eukaryota > Metazoa > Arthropoda > Malacostraca > Decapoda > Coenobitidae > Coenobita > Coenobita brevimanus. The sequence continues at coordinate 28,167,377 of NC_137043.1, read as the reverse complement.
ATGTTCACACGGTAACTTTCTATCTTGCCTGATTCTCTCTATTTACTTATCAATTTATCGGGCTGTCTGCTTAATTGAATATACTGACGTCTGTTCATCTGCTGCCCATTATCTGTATCTATCTCTTTACATACCCATTTTATCTATCTATCTACATTTCCATCTATATTCTTCTCTACCTTCTCAAATTTTCAATATCTATCAATCCACCCAATCTTTCTACCTTCCTTTCTTCCTGTCTGTCTACCTACCTACCTAGCTATTTATCTATCTCTCTACCTATCTATCTATATTTTATCTATCTACCTACCTGTCTTATTTACCTGTATCAATCATTCTGTCTCCGTATCTCTCTGTTTATCTATCCATCTCTGTTATTTCAATTAACCTTCTACCCCTTCCGCCTCATCGCTCTTTCCCATAACTAAAAGATAATAATAGTAGTAGTAGTAGTAGTAGTAGTAGTAGTAGTAATAATAATAATAATAATAATAATAATAATAATAATATGAACCGATGATTAGGCTTGTGAGGTGAAGGCAGGATTCCAGGGGCTTGAATGTGGTGTGAATGAATGTGCTTCCCATTTTACCGGGCATCCTGTTGATAATTCTCCCTCCTTCCTTCTTAATCTCCCTTTCCTACTTGATCATTCTCCCTTTCCTACTTCCTCATTCTCCCTTTTTCATTCTTTTTATTTTATGAAGAGGTAATAGAAAAAAAAAAAAACATCAGAATGGATGATACTCTGACAGCTGGTAAAATTATTGCCTGTGTGTATGTGTGTGTGGTGTGTGTGTGTGTGTGTGTGTGTGTGTGTGTGTGTGTGTGTGTGTGTGTGTGTGTGTGTGTGTGTGTGTGTGTGTGTGTGTGTGTGTGTGTGTGTGTGTATCTGTTTTCCTGGCTATTTTCCCACAATTTTCTCCAGTTCATTAGAGGCCGTTTGTGTGGAATTTCTTGAAGTTGCAAAAAGATTATTAATGGAATGTGAAAATGAGCTTAGATAATAATAGCCTCTCTCTCTCTCTCTCTCTCTCTCTCTCTCTCTCTCTCTCTCTCAGCGTCTGTTTTCATTTTCCACTGCGCCACTCTTCATTTTCCTCCAAACAAAGAGAAACTCCCAATAGTTCGAAGCTCCGAAAATTTGGAGGTTCGAATGCGGTTCTACTCCGAGCCAGTGAACCATTCGGCTTTTTGCGGATGGTGTGTGTGTGTGTGTGTGTGTGTGTGTGTGTTCAGTATCCACAATTTTTTAAAGTGTATCGGGAAATATGGTGTGTTCTATATATTCCATTATTGGTAGGTTTAGGAAAGTTCACTCGGATCTGGAGAAGCTTTTCGTACTGGAAGAGGAAAATATAGACTCCGTGATCCGCCAGGAATTAAATATAGACGCCGTGATCCGCCAGGAATTAAATATAGACGCCGTGATCCGCCAGGAATTAAATATAGACGCCGTGATCCTCCTTAAGCTGAGTAAAATCGTCTGGAGGCAGCAAAGTCGAAATAATGAATACGCCACGAGATTAAAGCGAATATTTACCGGGGCGGCGGGATTTATGGCCGCTCTTTTGTACGCTCTTCCTGCCTTGGGTTTCACCGAGTTTTTAATTCCTTTTCAGCGGGGTTGATGAATCGCTGTCGCCGGCATGTGGTGCAAAGTTGCCAGCACAATGGCGAGTGTTGGCCCGCGCTGGTGGCCGGGTGTGGCGGAAACGGTTTGGGGTGTTTGCTAATGAAAAATGGGATTGTCTGGGTTTATATACAGCGGCAAAATGAAAAGCCCCACGAGTTTTATATAAAAAAAAGAAAAAAAAAAAAAGAAGCAGCTCAGAAGAATCGAAAATTTTAAAATCTGAGAAGCATCCTCAACCCTAAAAATTTTCCAGAGCTTAAATGGGCCTGTTTTCTTTTATGCAGGTAGGGGGGACTTAAAATTAGCTACACATTTCACAGGGAAAAATGGTTAAACGACTGAACTCTCAAAAGCTGGCAAAACAGTGGTGAGTGCTGGACCGTGCAGTGGCCGGGTGTTGCGGAAAACGGTTTGGGCGTTGGCTAAGAAAAAATGGGCTTGTTTTGCTTCACACAGGTCAGATTTTATACAGCTTTTTCCAAGGGTAAAGCCACAGACGGATCCTAAAAGATTCTGAAGCAGTGTTCTTAAGGCTGGGGATGTCGGCAATATTATACACGCAAAGATTATCACACGGTCAAGAATATTGTGAATGCAAAGATTATCACAAGGCAGCCTAAGTTCTCAAAAGTTTTCTGAAAGTAAAGCGCCACGTTTTCTAAAGACAAACACTCAGAAGGATCGTAAAGGGCAGCGATCTAAAATTTCCAAGATAAAAATAGGGCTCGTTATCTTTATACAACCTGGGGGACTTGGGAATAATACGCAGCCATGTGCAGAGAGACGTACAAGCAAATTTTTACGGGTGTCATGAAGGTGAAATGATTATATGGTTGAAATGAAACGCTTAATCAACACAGCGAGGAGTGTTGGCTCATGACGGTGCCTGTGTGTTGTGAAAATTGGCTTCGAGTTGCTAATAAAAAAAACTGGATTGTATGGTTTTAATACAGATCGGGAAACTCAAGCTTATTATGTATGTACAGAGGAGCACTAATTTCTCGCACGTCTTCTGAAGGTGAAATAGCAAGTTTTCAAAAGGGACAGACTTAAAATTTCTAAAGTTCAGTTCTCAGAAGGATCGTCAAGTTAGCCCCAATTTTGCCACGGGAAAAACGGGCTTCTTCTCTCTATACAAGCAGGGGTAAGTGAAAGAAATTCTGTGTGAAGATAGCATGAAGTACTATCCTTAAAATTTTCTACTGGCAAACTACTTAAGTGGTTTGGATATTGTTGTTCCTGCGGTGATGGTGGTGGTGGTGGTGGTGGTTGTAGTGATGTGGCGGTGGTGGTGGTGGTAAGGTGTTGTGGCAAATGGTTTGGAGCCTGGTGATGAAAAATGGCCGTGTTTTGTTATATAATATGATGCATGCAGGGGGAAGCGCAAGAGAAAAATTTTAGCCTCACAAGCTTTCTAAAAGAAATGTATGAGAAGGAACTTAGGAGTAATATTAGTTAGTATTTTAAATCATTCCCCTTTTTCTTTGGCTGGATGGGAAACTCAAGATTATTACGTCTGCTGAGAGAACCATAAAGTAAGATTTCTCAAGAGTCTAGAGCTGAAATCTCAAGTTTTCTGGAGGTAAAGTCTTAAAAAGCTTTCTGAAGTTCACAATGATCTTAAAGCTAGAAGGAAATAGGCCTGCTTGGTTGTATATAGACTGGGGTGTCATGAATATTGTGTATGTAGAGAGATGTACACGATAAGGTAAATTTTCCTAAAGCTAAGTCTAAAGCTAAGTCTCATATATATTTTAAATGTACTGAAAAAAACGAGACAGTGGATAAAAACAGACTGAGAGAATTAAGAATATTATCGAAGCAGAGATGAGCACAAGGGCGGTTTCCAATTAACTTTCTAAAAGTGAAATCTTAAGTCTTCTAATGACTAACTGGTATAGAAAGTTGTGATCTCGGGAACATTATGTATAGAAAGTGAAGGACAAGGGAAAGCCTCACCAGTTTTCTGAAAGTTAATTCTCGTATGAATCTTAAAGGTACTAAAATTAATGCTTGTTTGGTTACATGAAGGGTGGGAAAATAAGGAATAATAATACATACTGGGAAGCACAAGGAAGTCTCTCTCTCTCTCTCTCTCTCTCTCTCTCTCTCTCTCTCTCTCTCACAGGTAAAATCTAATACGTATTCAAAAGGTAAAATGGGTTTGGAGGAATTATGCCCACATTTGGAAATATTTCTTGGGACTATGCAACAGTTTAGAGGATGGAGAAGGAGAGACTGACTAGGAGAGTGCATATGAGCGAGGTGGAGGGGGAGGGGGAGACCGAGGATGGCGTGGTGAGGCACACGAGTGAGGGTGGTTGGAGTTGGAGGGTGGGCAGTCTGATGGCGGAGGGCAGGATGACACGGAGGCGATTTGTTTGTGGCCACCCCTTCCGGAAATACGGCGTCTAGTTATGGATACACAGACAGACAAGTAGACAGATACAGAAAGACAGACAAATTGGTACTGTAGGTAATTAGAGAGACAGAAAGAGAGAGAAAGACATGAAGACACAATCACAGGGATAGATACGAATAAATACGGATATATAGACAGATATAGATAGATAAACAGATACATAAATAGATAAACAGATAGATAGATATTAATAGATACAACAGTTCAGACCCTATTAGGTCCCTCTCCAGGTATGAAAGTCAAAATAAACACGAAAAAAGGCGAAATAAAAAATAAATCTTGGTGATGTGTGGAATTAGTGAGGCCGAGTGAGCAGTGGGGGAGCCTTGTTGTATCAGGTCTCTTGAAAGGGAGAGATTGCAGGGAGAGACGCCAAAGAATCATCCTTGATTGAATTTGCAACAGAGAAATGGTGGAACACGGCGGGGAGAGAGAGAGAGAGAGAGATTGTGTGTGTGTGTGTGTGTGTGTGTGTGTGTGTGTGTGTGTGTGTGTGTGTGTGTGTGTGTGTGTGTGTGTGTGAAATGAAAGTACATCCTCCTGTGAGTGGACTAAAGAGTAGGTAATCAGGCAGGTATTTAGACGTGAGAGGAATACACGTTCTTAACAACCACGACCAAAATAGTTAATAGAGATGAGTAAAGGGTGGGGGGGAATATATGGGCCTGGGGTACAGCGTGGCTTTTATTATTTATTTATTTATTTATGTATTTTTTATTACCTACGTTTGTCTGGTAATACCTCTATTATTGAAGGGTTTAATCACTTTATTACGATGATGTACTTCTGTATTTAATTCTTGTCCTCCCCAGACGATTACATGCAGCTTTGGGAAGGCCTCTCGCAGCAATGGGGTCAATGAAGGTCACATTTACACATCCAGAAAAGAAAAAAAAAAAAAAATAAGGAGCTCAATACAGTGTCCCGAAGATTATTGTTGTTTTGGTCCCAGGCTCATCTGAAACGTGACTGCAGGATGATGTTGCTCTTCTCCTGCAACCCATTCCTCTCCTTTCGGGGGACAGAAAGGGAACTGAGGGATGTTTGTGTACCCAGGCAGTGTAACCGCCCAGCTATACCGGTACCACCACGTGAAGGCATCCCACCCCAGTGGAGTAGACTGTAGCACCAGTCGAGCAGGGCAGTACTCCCGAGGTGGATGGAAAGCTGATGACAGGGAGTGCTGGAGCTCCCGTTTCATCAGCCCTCAGGACTAGTTCCTGACCATCCCCCTTTGCTGAACTTTTTCAGTGTCTCAGTTACACAGAGAGTAGGCCAGCATGCTCTCCAGTACAAATTTCTCTAACTATCTTCACCAAACTACATGCACAGTACACACTACACTTCCTATTCAAAATTCACCAAAAATGGCGTCAATTCACCCAGCCTCGGAGTCCCCAGGGGGGGGGGGGACCATAAATGCCCCCGCCATCTGCCCCTCTCCCGGTGACGACTCGAGGTGCCTGGAACCACTGTCTGACTCTCTTCTTCTACATTTCTGCAACATTCGCGGCCTTTCATCTAACTTTCGCTCTGTTGAGCATCACCTCTCCTCCTCTAAGCCTCACCTTCTTTTTCTAACGGAGACTCAGCTGTCTGAGGCAACTGACAGCAAACCCTTTTCTGTATCCTCCTACTTTCTCTATACTCATTTCAAAGCCAATGGTGGCTGTTGTGTATACATACGCAACGACTTATCTTGCTCTCGTGTTCCTGAACTTGATTCTTCTGAATTCTCCACACTCTGGCTTCGGCTTTCCTGTCATTCTCTGACTAAATATATCTGTGCTGTTTACTTATCCCCTAATTCTACTATCAAAAATTCTTCGACTATCTTACTTCTATGATGGAACACATTCTGTCCATTTCTCCTTTCTCTGAAATCTCCATTCTTGGAGATTTCAATGTTCACCACCACCTTTGGCTCTCCTCTCCTTTCACGGATCCACCTGGTGAACAAGCCTACATCTTTTCTATCCTTAATGACCTAGAGCAGCTTGTACAGCACCCTACCCGTATCCCTGACCGCCTTGGAGAGAACTCCAACATACTTGACCTCTTCCTCACAACTAATCCTTCTGCTTACTCTGTTAATCTTTTCTCTCCGTTGGGCTCCTCCGATCACAACCTTATTACCTTAACCTGTCCTATCACTCCGGTACGGCCTGTGGACCCTCCAGGGAAACGTCGTCTGTGGCATTTTGGAGCCGCGGACTGGGAGGCCCTCAGGCAGTACTTCTTTGATTTTCCCTGGAATGATTATTGCTTCCATGGCCGTGAGCCATCTGAATGTGCCTTGCGCATTACGGAGGTTATTCTCTCGGGCATGGAAGCATACATTCCTTTCTCATATCCTTTGACTAACGCAAGAAAGCCTTGGTTTAATCACGCTTGTTCTAATGCTGTCCGCAACAAGGAGAAGGCCTACAAAAGGTACCGGAGCCAACCCACCCCTGAATCACATCATCTTTATGTTTCTGTCCGGAATCGTGCTAAGTCTGTCCTTCGCTCTACTAAAAATAATTTCATCCATACTAAATGTTCTCAACTCTCCAACTCGAATTCTTCCCGCTCCTTCTGGCACCTTGCCAAAAATCTTTCTAATAACTTTACCTCATCATCCTTCCCTCCTCTTTTCTACTCTGATGGTTCTGTAGCTATTTCTTCCACTGATAAAGCAGATCTCTTCGCACAGACTTTCTCCTCCAATTCCACCTTAGACGATTCCGGTGCTGTTCCTCCATCACTTCCCCCCTCTGACTTCCTCATGGCTGACATTAAAATTTCTTCAGTTGATGTATTTTCTGCCATCACTGGCCTCAGTACTAACAAGGCATATGGGCCTGATGGGGTCCCTCCTGTTGTTCTCAAGAACTGTGCTTCTGTGCTTACACCCTGCCTAGGCAAACTATTTCGCCTTTGTCTGTCAACTTGTACCTTTCCTTCTTGCTGGAAGTTTGCTCTCATTCAGCCAGTCCCAAAGAAGGGTGACCACTCCCAACCCTCCAACTATCGTCCAATTGCTTTAACGTCCTGTATTTCAAAAGTTTTCGAGTCAATTCTTAATAGAAAAATTTTAAGGCATCTTTCCTATCACAACCTTCTTTCCGATCGTCAGTATGGGTTCCGTCAGGGACGCTCCACTGGCGATCTTCTCACCTACCTTTCAGACTCCTGGTCATCCTCCTTTCGGGACTTTGGCGAAAGCTTTGACATTGCACTTGACATCTCAAAGGCTTTCGATCGAGTCTGGCATAAATCTTTAATTTCCAAACTGCCCTCCTACGGTTTCTATCCTTCTATCTATGCCTTCATCGCTAGCTTCCTTTCTGGTCGTTCTATAGCCGCTGTTGTAGACGGCCATCGTTCTTCTCCTAGATCTATCAACAGTGGTGTTCCTCAGGGCTCTGTCCTATCACCAACTCTCTTCCTTTTATTCATCAATGATCTTCTAAGCTGTACATCTAACCCTATCCACTCATACGCTGATGACTCCACCCTTCACCTTTCCATTCGGTTCCCGCAACGCCCATCTCAACAGTTACTTCAAGAAACAAGGGATGAGGCTATGGCACACCTATTGTCTGACTTGGCTCATATCTCTGACTGGGGTAAAAATAATATGGTTGTCTTTAATGCATCTAAGACTCAGTTCTTACACCTATCAACCCGACAAAATCTTCCACAGGTATACCCACTAATGTTTAATAATATTCAGCTTAATCCTGCATCATCCTTGAACATGCTTGGGGTTTCATTTACTCGGGACTTATCTTGGAAAGATCATATTGCATCTCTTGTAAAATCTGCTTCCAAGAGATTGGGTGTGCTAAGCCGACTCCGCTCTTTCTTTACCCCTGCACAATTGTTGACTCTATACAGGGGTTTTATCCGCCCCTGTGTGGAGTACAACTCTCATGTGTGGGGAGGCTCCCACATACAGCTCTTCTCAATAGGGTGGAGTCAAAGGCTTTTCGTCTCATTAACTCTCCTCCTCTTACTGACTCCCTTCAACCTCTGTCTCTTCGCCGCACTGTTGCATCTTTATCTCTTTTCTATCGCTACTTTAATGGTCACTGCTCCTCTGAACTGTCTGCTTGCATTCCTCCACCTCTACGACGGGCGCATAGCACCCGTCTGGCAGCAAACTCTCATCCCTTTTCTGTCCAACTCTCTAATGCAAGAGTTAACCGTTACTCCCAGTCTTTCATTTATGCAACAGGTCAACTCTGGAACTGTCTCCCTCTGTCTGTATTACCTGCTGCCTATGATCTCCAGTCTTTCAAACGTAGTGTGTCCAGGCATCTCAAAATGATCGGATCTTGAATTTGGCTCTCTATTGTATTTTGTTTTTCTCTTGGAGGGAACTGTTACTGCGGGCTCATGGCCTTTGGTTCCTTCTTCCTCGCATAAAAAAAAAAAAAGTATCAATGACAGCAAAAGACAACAACTAGTATCTAAACCCTCCAGCTAAAACAAGTACTAAAATATTACACGTGCAGCTTCAGGGGCTTCAGTTCATGTCCTTGTTGTGATGTGGTACGGGAGGGTGATTTTTTGATGTGGTATGTGTTGTGGTGTGATGCTGTGTCGTGCCACCTGGTGTGAGAGAAAGATCTAATGTGGTGTGGTGTGGTGTGGTGTGCCTTCAGTCAAGTTCCTAATGCCTGCAGGAGTGAAACATCTCTCGTCGGAAAATCGTTAGTGAAAGACAGACGGACAGAACCACTCCTAGGGATGCCCCCACATGAAAAAGCCTCATAACCTGTATAAAAGCACCTGGAGAAAGTACGGTTCTGATAAGAAATACATCCTGGCGATATCAGGTAATTAAGGAGTCTACGTTGACGTCCTTCGTAATTTGTTAAAGTTACCCAGCAAAATTTGGACTAATCTGACTTACCTGGGGCTAATTATATACTTTGCCGGTGCCTGATTACCTCTACACTGATCAATAATTATCAAGAGTTTTATGCACAGAGTATTTATATGTATGTTTAGTGGGATATATATTCGCTTTAAATGATGCGGGGAAATGGTTTGTTGCGTTGTCTGTCTAATTACTTAAACTATTATATGGTTTCAGTCTTTCTTCCTCTATTATAATTTACAGAAAGAAGTTTTATTTTTGTTTTTTACAACTGGAGTGCAATGATTATGTTTATTGAACAGGAATGCTTTTAAATCTTAATCGCAATTGAAAGCAATCAAACGTGGGTGTGTGTGCACACACACGCACGCACGCGCACACACACGCACGCACGCACGCACGCACACACACACACACACACACACACACACACACACACACACACACACACACACACATTGCCGACAGGAACTCCAAATCTGCATATTCTTACTTCCAGGCCGAAAGTGGGTATTGCATGTATGTGCATAACACTTGTTCTCGTGTTCACCAGAATTCTCTAAACTGTGGCTAGGACTATCTTGCTGGGCTCTAACTACATATATTCGTGTGGTTTACATATGTCTACAACCAAAGTTCTTTAACAGTCTCACAAATAACTGGAATATTCTGGAATTGCTGGAATATTTTTGGAATCACTGGCTGGAATCCTGGAATGGCTGGAATATTTTAGAATCTGGAATCCTGGAATGACTGGAATATCTAGGAATTATGGAGTTACTGGAATATTCTGGAGTTCCTGGAATATTTTTGGAATCACCAGCTGGAATCCTGGAATGGCTGGAATATTTTCGAATCTGGAATCCTGGAATGAATATTTTTGGAGTCAATATAATCAAATCATTATTAAAGCAATTAATTTTCTGTTAAACGATAACTGATATTACTAAGAAATTTTAATGTCTTTACTACGAAGATTTTTATTTAACGTTTTTGCTACGATTGTAGTGGTGGAGATGGATGCCTTCATGTGGTGGCACTGATAATAATAGTAGTAATAGTACGTGGGGGCGCTGATGTGACTGGTCGGATCCACTGCCTGGTTGTGCAAGCGTGCCTCGGCTCCGTCCCTGTCCCACGGGGGGACGATGGTGGACTGCAGGATGGGCGAACTGCCACTACCACAACCTGTACTTACATGGTAGCAATAGTTGTAGTAGTGGTAGGAATAGCGGTAGTCGTAGTAATTTCAGTTCTAGTAGTAGTAGTAGTAACAGCAGCAGGAATAGAACTGATGAGAGGGTGAAGTCCTCATGAGTGTCTTGTCAAGTAAGTGGCATTTTCTCCCATACAGGATGAGGAGCCGAGTGACTAACATTTGGGGAAGCTCTATGTCAGATCTCCCTACGTGTCAACAAGTGGGTTGGTGGAGGGTTAGTGCCCCTCCCCGTAAAACAAATAACTCAAAGTCAAATGGCCACCCCTAACGGGATTATGGCGTCTGGCAATAGATAGATAGATAGACAAATATCTGGCTCTCCTCACAGTTACTTATTCACCTGGTAAATTATTTATCTTTTGTATCTTGAATGGCCTAAAGTAACTTGTATTGCATCCTACTCGTGTCCTTTTCCATCTTGACGAGAATTCTTCATACATGACCTATTTCTCTGCTTGGAATCATGTTGGATCTACCGTTCGTCGTTCCCCAAACAGGAATATCAATTGCAGCCGCAATAAGCTTACCAATAATTTTACTGCTTCTCTACTTCCCCTTCCCCACACACATTGCGCTGTTAATGTGTCTCTGATAAAGCCCAATCTTTTGCAAACACTTGCTCAATTCTGAACTGTTTTAGTGCTGTCCCTACACCTCCCCCCCATCTCCTTTGACTTCCTCACGTCTGACATTAAATCTCTTCAAAAGATGTACTCTCTTCCTTCCCCCGCTTAAACACAAGTAAAGCATGAAATCTTAATACTGTCCAGCCTGTTAGGGGCTTGTGATCTGTGGTAACACTCAACCTTGGCAAATTCTATCATCTCTGTTAAGTTACAATTTTCCTTTCGCTGGAGGTCTCATCCTGTTCTCCTGTTCAAAATATGTGTGACTGTTCTCAACCCTCCGTCACCTATGTTCTTTAATCTTTCCTGTTTTCGAAGCCTTCCAGTTAACTCTCAGCAGAGCAATTATGAAGCATCTTCCTTCTCATATCCTTTGTAATCGTCGTCATACGCTCCTTTAGGGGCGCTCCACTAACACCACTAGCAATCTTTTTACATTCCTTTCAGGCTGTTGGTCATCCTCCATTTGGGAATATGGCGACAACTTTGCCGTTATGTTGAAATCTCAATGAACATCGACCGCGCCTGATTTTTTTTTTTTTCATGCTCCTCTCTTACGGTTGTTGTTCGTCTGTGCCTTAATTTTAGGTTTCATTTCAGATCATTATATACCATAAATGTTATTCTAAATGGCCAAAGATTTTCTCTAAGAAGGTGTTTATCATCATAATTTCCTGTCATTAAATCTCTTTCCACTTTTCATCAAAATAATTTCAACCTCTACATTTAGTTTTCTTCAGTTATGTGCCTTTCACTTTTCCGCCCCCCTCTCACACCATCCACTACAAAGATTACTACAATACTCATGGGAAGGGGCAATGGACACACCTGACATCCATTTTACGCATTATTTCTGAGGATCAATGGAGCCTCTTTACTTTTTAATACTTCAAAACCCGTATTTAATCCACTCCTCGGCTCACCACCATTTTTCACTCAACTCAGCCAATGCTCTCTGGAATACACTCTTCAGTCTATCATCATCTCTGACTATCTCCAATACCTCCTTTGCTCGTGATCTCTATGGAAAGGACCGTACAATTTCCCTATCAAAATCAGCGTTACAGAACTGGGTTGTACTGAAGGGACTGGGGTCTTTCTTTACCCCATTCAGCTGCCGACTCCGTATTGAGGCCTTTATCGCTTCTCTCAATGGGACTTGATTTTGGTTCTCTTTTGTTCAGTGTTCTTTGGAAGGGACGGTTTTTGTAGACGCTCAGCCTTTGATTCTTCCTTTTTTTGTATGTAAACGTTTATATACCCTGCGCGCTCACACACGCACGCACACAAGCACGTGAGCACACATACACACACACAGGTGCACCTCCACACACACACACACACACACACACACACACACACACACACACACACACACACACACACACACACACACACACACACACACACACATGGCCGTTCTCAGCTCAATATGTAAATGTTTTTAACTAGAGGCTGGCCAAGGCCCCTGTCTGAATACTGTATAATTCTGCAGTGTGTGTGTGTGTGTGTGTGTGTGTGTGTGTGTGTGTGTGTGTGTGTGTGTGTGTGTGTGTGTGTGTGTGTGTGTGTGTGTGTGTGTGTGTGTGTCCTAAGGGTTAAGTGCATGATGTGTGTGTGCACAGGAAGGAAGAGGATAAGTGGTGCATATGTGCGTGCGTGCAATGTCTGTGTACGGTATGTAGCCTGTATGTGTTTGTGTTGCAACGGTATTCACGTATTAATGTATGTGTGTGTGTGTGTGTGTGTGTGTGTGTGTGTGTGTGTGTGTGTGTGTGTGTGTGTGTGTGTGTGTGTGTGTGTGTGTGTGTGTGTGTGTGTTGCAACGGTATTCACGTATTAGTGTGTGTGTGTGTGTGTGTGTGTGTGTACCAAGCCGCCAAATTCTCCTTAGTGTTTCCTTAATATCCCCTCTGTCTGGTTATAGCACCTCTCTTCTTTCTCTCTCCCCCTTTCCTAGACCCTTGCCCCCTAATCACCACCTTACCTCCCTATTCTCTCCCTTCTTCTCCCTTCCCTTTTGCACTACATTTCCTTGCCTCCCCCTACCCTTACATTTTGCCCCTCTTACCTAACTTCTCCCCTCCAAGATCCATCGCTTCTTTTTGCACCCCCTCCTCTCCCATCCCTTCTCCCTCTCCATCTCCTAACCCTCCTTGCCATCCCCTCACTCCTTGCTTCCCCACCCGTCACTTCCCTCCCACCCCCCTTCCAACTCCTTACCCTCCTGCTTCCTCCCTTCCTTGCTTGCTTTCACCCCTCCTCCAGCCCACACCCCTCCTTCGCTCACTTTCTCGTGCCTTTCTCCCCATCTCATTGTCTCTCCTCTACCCTTTCCCATTTACCCCTCAGTCATCTTCCCCTTTTCACCCCAACTCCTTCCTCTTCTATCCCCAGTCCCCTACCCCTTGCTTCCTCCCCTCTCCAACCCTTCGTGCCTCCACCTCACCCTGTCCCTTCTCCCCTGTTACCTCCTGTCATCTCCCCATGCACACCTCCAACTCCCCACTCCCTTACTCCCTTCCCCTCCCTTCAGTCTCGTCTAATGGCTCCAGGGAGGATTACAAGGCTGTCATTACAGAAGCAAGAATTACCCTTTTCAGTATGATAGGCTTACTCCAAGTTGAAAAAAAAATGTAGCAAAAATAAATGGAAAAAAAAAAATGGTGGTGTTAACATTTTCATTAATCTTATTCTTATACTCTCAAATTATTTTTACTCACACTGGGAAACCTCTGGCAGTAAGGGAGGTAAGAAACTATCTCCATTAATTTCCTCCATTTTGAAAGGTAGAAAATTTCCAGGTGATGGCAAGGACAACGAATAACACGTCATCAGGCTGAATCTCAAGGCATAATGTGGAGGCAGCATCATCACCCTGAAGTTTTTCTCACCCAAGGATGGCGTGAGGCAGAGTCCAGAAAACAAGAAAAGAGAAGGCAACAAAGAGAAGAACTATCAATAGCATGCCCAGTGACACAAAGACTCTCAGCCATACGTCATCCAAGCCACAGATGTCCTGATTTCACTCATAGGCCTACCCATCTGCGCTCATCTTTTCTTGGGATTTTTTTTATTTAGACTCGTTTCACGTTACGTGTCAGGTAGTCATTTATTCATATTAAAAACAGAGGTTCCAAATCAATGTTCTCCTCCATACATAGTCAACCAGATTCATCTTTCGATAGTTGCTAACCTCATCAACTTTCATGCTTCGCTTTCTTACACACTCATTCACCTTTATCTTGGCCTAGTACCCGTCTCTCATATACTGTATACCATTTTCACCAACCGATCTAATCCATTCCCTCCATATGAACATCTCATCTACCGGAAAATCCTCAAGCTTACAATCAATCTTATGTGGATACTGTTGTTGTTGTTGCTCCTGTGGCTTCACGCTCATCTGAAATATGAACCCGGTGGACTGCAAGCTTAATTTACCATCCTCCTTTAGTCAATCATTCTGCATTCAGGGGATAGGGAAGTGGTTGAGGGACCAATTAGGCAGTTGAGCCTCCTGGATATAGCAACGCCAACTCATAAAGGCGTCCCTGTCCAGCACCAATATATAGATAGACAGATAGATAGATAGGTAGATAGATAGACTGATAGATAGATAGATTGGAACTCTACCTTGGAATTAGTGCCAGCAAAAATTCATTTATTTTTGGGTGCCATATTCGATTACGGTGAAGATTTAGCGACTGATTGAATAATTGCAGAAAAAAATTGTTGAGTAATATAGCTGGGGTCCGTGTGTGGCGGGATTACAGTAGTTAGTTGGGGATTTGTGGCGAAATGTTTGTCCAGTCAGATTTAAAATGTCACTCCGATGTGTGGACTTTCATATGGCAGACGGACGTGTAGGCCTAGCTGGGGAAATAAGTTGGCTCTTTTGTTATAATGAATGTCCCACCCTTGTTGCTGTGACCCAAGTTAATAATACTGTTCCTCGCACAGTCTGTCCGGTTTTAACCTAACTTAGCCTAATCCAATCAAGCTGGTCCTATCCTAACCTGATCTAACCTCTCCTGAACTGCCCTTACTAAACCAAAGCTAAAATAACATAATGTAATTCAACTTACCCCACCCTGTCCTTTTTTTAACCTGAACAAACTTAATTAAATCCAGTCGTCCCTCTGATAACCCAAATAAGTCTAATTATACCTATCTAAGCCTAACCAAACCTAGCCACACCTATCCCAACCTGACCTAACCCTTACAGAATTAACCCAGCTCAACCCACAGCACCTAAATATAACACAAAAACACCCATTTTGTCCTAACTAAGCAAATTTGACTCCGTAACCAACCTAAAGTAACCTATTTTAACCAAACGATACTTAGTAGACCACACTGAATCTCACCAAATCTAACTTAAGTCTGAGAAAACTAAGAAGGCGCCTATCGACTGAACGAGGGTCATTAAGGAAGATAACCCGTTTCTGTTAAGGTGCAATCTTCCCCTAGAATACGGCAGGTAACAATCGAATTTCCATCCAGGTTCCGAACTATACTGCAAGGTGAACAGGGATCTACTTAGCCACACCAGGCATACTAAACGTAACTAGGCCCAACCTGAGTGTGAGGGTGTGGTGGCGTGGTTGGTGCGCTGGTCTGGTGACTGTTCGATCGCGAGTTCGATTAGTGTTACTGCAGGGAACAGCCTGAAAATTGCCAACAACTGTTCACTGATGTTCCAAAATGGCCTCGCCGACACGTCCTCAACACGCACTGGTGGGTGGCAGTAGCATTAGTAGGTAGTAGGTGGTGGTGGTGGTGGTGGTGGTGGTTATTGGAATCATTCCATGTATGTAGTGGTGTAGCTACAGTGGAGCCTGGGGGACCTGGGCCCCCAGTCAGACCGTTGCTCTTCTCCCACTGACCCCATCATTTGAAATTTTGGATTATTTAATTTGTGCACACTGTGTAGCAATGGACCACCTCAAAATAGGACTTGACCCTTGACCCCCCATTTGTAGAGAACTAGCTGCGCCATTGCTGGTATGGTGTGCTGAAGCAAGACCTGGACCTTGATTGCGGCTCCATGACCTGTGTTCTGGACTACTGTTGCTGTTGTTGTTGTTGTGGCACCAGACTCGTCTGGGCGTGAGAAGGAGGGACTGCAAACTGAAGCTGTCCTTTTGCTGTGCACCGTCCTTATTTCGGAGAATAGGCAGGGAGCTGAGTGACGTTTCTATAAACCGGACAGTAGATCGACCAGGTCATATAGGTGCCACTGCTTGATGGCGTCTCATTCCATTAAAATTAAAAATAAAAATAAAAATAGTTTAACCAAACCAAGTCTCACACCTCGCTTCACTTCACCTAACGTAATGTTACCTAGCCTAACCTAGGTTTACCTAGCTCACTAACTAAGCCTAACTTAACATAACCCACCTAACTTGCCCTGACACAATTTAACCTAACCTCATTTCACCCCATCTAGTTTGCCCCAATTTATTGTAACTCACACCCAACCAAAATACAGGGACTCAGTCTGCAGAGGTAGGTAACTGTACTTCATGCCCGCTTACACAAACTATAAAACAAAAAATCCGGCCCAAACGAGAAAGCGAAAAAGGAGGGAAAAGATAAAAAAAAAAAACGGAAAGTAAATTAAAGAAAACTAAACCAAAGAAATAAAGACAGGAACAAGAAAGAGCACCCACCAACTGGTCTAAGGGCGAATATTTGACTTTGCCCTATGACCCTGACCTTCGACACGCCTTCAAAATCGAATTACTTCACTCTTGCCAAACCCTTAATCCTTCGCCAATTTTAGTTCAAAGTAGATAAAAAAATGCCGGAATTAACTTTGTCCAGTGGCTTTGACCTTTTACCTGTCCATGTGACCCTGATTTTTGACTTATTTCAAAACCAAATTCTTTATTCTTGCTTTAACTTGAAATCTTCCACAAAGTTTATTCGACATCGGAAAAAATTACAAGTGGACTTTGCTGTGACCTTAACCTTTGACCTATTGATCTCAAAAGCAATAAGTAATCCTCTTGGGTGATCCTGAACTCCTCCGCCAAGTTTGGTCCAAATCAGGTCAAAATTGTTCTAGTTATGTTGTCCACAATGACACATGGGTGAACTTTGCCCTTATCCTATAACCTTGACCTTTGACCCATTTTTCTTAATACTGAAGCGCTTCGTTTTTGAATTACCCTTAACCCTTCCACCAAGTACGGTTCAGATCAGATCAAGCCGGAAGTGAGATGACCTCCCCTGTGACCTCGTCCTCTGACCTTCCCCTGTGACCTTGACCTCTGGCTGATTGTTCTTATAATAGGTTTTTTAAAATTCTTGCCAAATCCTCAATCTTGTCACCAAGTTGGGTCTACATTGGATACAAACTATGAGATGCCTTTGAACTGTGACCTTGACTTTTGACCTATTGTACTAAAAAAAAAAAGAAAAAAAAAAAGATCTGTATGGCAGCCGTCATCCATTCCACCAAGTTTGGTTAAAATCAGGTTAAAACAGTTATTTCACTTACACACACACACACACACACACACACACACACACACACACACACACACACACACACACACACACGCACGCACGCACGCACGCACGCCGATTCAAACACAACACTCACTCTCACTTCGCAGGCGCGGGTGTAAAACATGCGTAAAGTTTCTCGATTTAAAAAGAAAAAAGACAAGGAGAGAAATACAGACTAAGTGAAAAGCGCAAAAACAAGGGAGAAAAAATAAAGAAACGATAAAGACGAAAAGCGAAAAACAGAAAAGAAAAAATGACAACTTTAGCGCCGTAAAATAAAGACAACACAAACAAGAAAAAAAAAACGAGACAAAAAAAAATATGGAAATGAAAGAAAATATATTAAACTAAAAAGCGATGGACGCAAAAAAAAAAAAAGAAAAGAAAAACGGAAATTCTAAACAAAGTGGAAGACAACATGCAAAAAGGAAGAATAATTAAGACAAGTGAAAAATCGAGAAAACAAACAACAATTACAGGTATTAAAAACGCAGGGAAGAAATTACTGAAGTAAAACATTAAACAAAAAAAAACGAAAAATAACTAAAAAGGCAAAAACGAACCGTGCAAAGTAAAATTCCAGAAAAAAAGACGAAAATATGTGAAAAGCAAAAAATAAAACAACAATTACCGAGCAAAGTAAAAGTCCAAAAACTAACCCAACAAAAAAAAAAAAAAAAAGCGAGTGTTCAGGCAGGGCAAGAGAGGCAGGGAAAATTATGGGCTCCCACGCACGCCAGAATTCAAAAAATAATTTCATTTAGGGGGTATAGGCAGCGTATAAAGGGCTATCGTGATTCTGTTTTTGACTATCGCTGTCCTGTTATCTCTTTCATATCGTGGAACCATGGCAGTGTGATGGCGTTTAGATGCTTAGGCTTGTTAGTGGGGTGTATTGTTGTTATGTTGTTGTTGTCGGTGTTGCTGTTATTATTATTGTTCTATTAATGATACCGTCACTAATGCTGCAGTGAGCACCATCCCTAACCATCACTTATTACTGCTACCATCATCATCATCATCGTCATTATCACCGTTACTGATGCTTTAACTAACACATACCATCACCTCATTCGTATCCATCTCCCATGCCACCCCGACTACTTTTCAGTACCATGGCAGCCCGATTACCGTTCATTACCATAACGACACGATTACCTTCCATTACCACGGCAACCCTATCAACTTTTATTACCATACCTGCCTGATTACCTCTCGCTCCCATGGCAGCCAGATTATATTTCGTTACCACGGCAACCCGATTACCTTTCACTACCACTTTTTTTTAGGGGGGTGGGGGCTGGTGAGGGCTTTTTAAAATTTTGGCTTTATTTTCTGGGGACGGGAGGTAATGTATTATGTTTTTTGGGTGGGTGGGTGGGTGGGTGTTACCAGTTGTTTTTCTTTTCGTTTTTTGTGGGAGACAGTTTTGTGGGTAAGTTGTAATATATGCACTACTTTCAGAGGAAACGGAGGATGGATGTGGTGAATTAATGACGTTGTTGAGTATAATTATAATTATTAATATCATTATCCTTGTTATTATTAGTCTGTTTCTTTTCGTTCATGAAGGCTGCAACATGCTTCCTTGCGTCAACCTTGGACTCCCAGTGGCGGCTGTCCATGTTTCTCGATCTCTAGCACCCTCTCTCTTCAGTCCCTTAGCCCTGATGTCGAACCATATGACCGCGTCTCGGGTCTTTTTAGGTCACCATCTTACAACCCTACCCTAAACGTTCACACCTCTCACCCCTTCCACCCAGCTGTCATCCTCCATCCTCTCCATATGCCCAAACATCTCAATCTACCCCTTCTCATCACAGACTAATACAATAAAGCCCCATCCTACTCTCAACTCATTCGCAACCCCAACCCTCACAGGTCTGTCATTTATGGACGCACTACACATTCATCCGATCAGTATCATCTCTGTTCGTTTGGGTCTGCAATTACCACTGTATTCCTGACACCTGCCGCCTACAAGAACCCCTTAACACGGAGGGAGAGCTCTTTGTCAGGAGAGGCAACAGCTCTCTTAACCTCTTCCAACCACTACTTGCCCAAGCCATACAGCTAGCTCCTGCCCCATTTCCAGCACATAATCATGTCCCCCAAATAGCAAACTCCCTCTCCAGCATGATCAATCCTTTCCCTCCTCTCAGTTTCTGCACGTTCTCCCCGACACATTGCACACACGAAATGAGCAATATTTCGCAGCCTACCTCTACCACAACATCTCTTATGCACCCACTTATCACAAATACAGCACAAGGCCTCAGTCCCTCAGTCCCTCTGCTTTGACAGTACCGACACCTTCAATAAATATCATCACTATTGTTTTCTCCGTGTTTATTCTAAAATTCTTGAATCCCATTCCATCTTTCCATTTCCTAAATCTTTCTCCGCCACCCTCTCATCCTCCGTACTCAACAAGTCATCAGCAGACCTTCAAGCACCATGATAAATAATAAAGGGCTTAAAACTGACCCCAGATGCACGCCAACACTCACGAAAAATTCATAACTCAAACTTCCGTTCACTCTCACCTGGTGCGAGCACCCCCGTACACAGACATAGCAACTCTAACCAGCCACTTCTCATACCAAAGCTTTCTCATTGTCCATTTCACCACCTCCCTAGGAACTCTGTCAAAGGCCTTCTCCAAATAAAAAAATAGTTATTTCTTACCATGTGTCATCATTACTGTTCTACAACAACAACTACTACTGCTAAGGTACTACTATTACTACTGCTACTACTACTACTACGACTGTAGTTTAAAAGACGGAGCTTAAAATGCTCTGTTCAAGTCTGCATATTAATACCATCAATAACAGTCACAGCTGGATAAATGTCTGAATATAAATATGCAACTTTAATTCATGCCAAATAGTTGCAATCCCATACATAATTAAAAATGCACTCAAGCTCCTATCTTTTATTTTCAGATGAAGAAAACCGCCTGGTGCTCGCTACAACAAAATACTATAGTTATCCTGAGCATGAGAGGATTAATGATGACAAAGTTAATACCCCAGGTTCTTATACTCTCACCTGAGCAAAATCGTCTGTCGTCAGCTGAAATAGAATACTAGAGTCCTGTCAAAACAATGTGAAATGCAATGCCTTCTACTGCAACAAAAAAAAGGCCATCACCACCACCACCACCACAATCACCACCACTATCACAACCACCACTATCATCATCACATCACCACCACCATCATGACCACCACTATCATCATCACCATTATCACTACCACTATCACCACCACCACCATCACCATCACCTCCTCTATCATCACCATTATCACTACCACTATCACCATCACCGCCACCATCATCATCATCATCACCACCATCATCATCATCACCACAATCATCACCACCATTATCACTATCACCATCGCCATCACTACCACCACCATCACCACCACCACCATCACCACCACCACCACTACCACGTCACAAGCACCAAAACAAACACACCAACACACCTCCTGCCCCCCACAACAACAACAAACACACCAACACTTTACCATTAACACAACTTCTGTTTTCATTTCAACTTTAATTAATATTCCCTAATGAAGAGGCGCCTTTTTTTTTTTTTTTTTTTTACCTAGGCGACTCTGATTTAAACTTACGGAACTTTTTTTTTTTTCCACTTTTCGTTTTCGTTCCATGAGAGAAAATGGGGATTATTATTTTGAGTGTTTTTCCCGTGTTTGGTTCATTCTGTGAGCTTTGTCTGTGTGTGTTTTTTCTTTGCGTTTTTTTGCCTACGTGCGTTTTTGGGTGTGTGTTTGGGTTAATCTTCTGTTCATGTACGTGTTCTCTGCGTTTTTGTGTGGAGTTTTCAAGGGCGTTTTTCCCAGTCTTGGTCTATGTGCTTTTGTGTGCGTCTGTGTGGCCTTAAAGCCAGTGTGCGTATTTGTGTGTGCAAATTTTTCTGCTTCTTTGTGCATTTTTCTAGTTATCTGTGTTTTTTACTGCATTTTTTGGTTTATATTAATTTTTTGGAATATAAACTGTACAAGCGCAATTTGTGACTATAACTTTGTCTACGTTTTATCTGTGCCCGTGTTTGTGTTCTTTTTGTTTGCGCATTTCTCTGTATCTATTTATATATATATATATATATATATATATATATATATATATATATATATATATATATATATATATATATATTGTGTGTGTGTGTAACATGAAAAGGTTTCAAGGTACTTTGTGACTGTATTTTTATGATGTGTATGCAAAATAGGCAGGGGGGCAGGCATGCATATGACCTCATTATGTTTGTATAGGATTGCACACAGCATTTGCTGTGTGTTTGTGTGCAAATATATATTTTTTCTCTCTCTCTATCTGTGTGTGTGTGGGGTGTGTGTGTGTGTGTGTGTGTGTGTGTGTGTGTGTGTGTGTGTGTGTGTGTGTGTGTGTGTGTGTGTGTGTGTGTGTGCGTGTGTGCGCGCGCGCGCGTCTGAGTATAAATTTTAATATCTGCGTGACCATTAATAATAATGATGGTTAGATTAGGTGCATGAATTTTAATACAGTGATAATAACATAATCTGTATGTGTGGGGAGGGGGGCAGTGGGCTATAAAGACACGGAAAAGGTTAGGTAGGTAGAGACACAGATGATGATTAGACTGAGGGATGGAAACAGCTGGCCAAAAAACATCACAAATAGAAACAGGTAAGTTGAGAAACACAGAAATAAATAATCAAAAGAAACATAAGACAAAGTGACAGAATGAGAAGGAGGGGGACTTATGGGTTACAGGAAACTAAGGAGTGAAATTTAGTGTGTAACAGGAAATGACAGACAGATATAGATAATACTCTCAGTCTGCTCATTTATGTGTCTAGGGATGTCGCTGGTTTATTCTCAGCTGGTATTTGTTAATTATATATGTACAAAATCGGGGCAAAACATCGCCTCTTGGTGCTTCTCCGATAGCTTCTGGCTAATATGTCTCAGTCGAGAGATGTATGGTATGGATCTCTGACGATCGATCGGGACTACTCAATTACTAACTGTAAAAGTCCAGGGTACACAATATCTTAACTAAAAGAAGTCCAGATTGAAAAAAAAAAAAAAAAAAAAAAAAGTATGCGCACACTTAGCAAGAAATGATGGCAACTGCAAAATCCCAGATGACTGTACTCCATATTACTGTATATACATATAATGCTTGCTTGGTATTTCCTGGTCAGTGGGGGTAACACTATGCGCTATACTGGTATCTAAGGATATCAACGAACTCTTCCTGCACGATACTTCTTTGATCAACTGTAAAATGGACATTACGATTACAGCACGTTACATCAAATATAACAAAGGAAAACACACGCAAATTGCAAGGCCAACACGTTACCACCAGACCACCACGGCTCCTCTATCTACATTTCTACCTACAAAATCCTCATAAAACCTTTTAATTCCTTCCTTCAAGAACATAGTCTATTTTTTTCACTGTCCTAACTACAAGAACATGTCAACACATGTCATTCTTTCTTCACTCATCTGTTTACGTTTGTTTCTTAACTTTCCTAACTGCTAACCTGTTGTAACGACTTGCGCTACCTCAGGAACATTATATCAGAATGCCTTTCATCACTGACGTACCATACCTACGGACTTATCATTTCCGTCATATTATCTAGCGTAGGCAATTCTTCTTTTACTTACCTTACATTAGACTCCATCGTCACCTTGGCCTCTTACTTGTCACCCTCATGCCATCTGCAAGTCACACAGTTCTTGACACCACTAACAATCCCGTTCTTGTCTTCACAGGCGCAAAAACACAGGAAAAATCCGGACACCTGTCAATCAAACTGGACAGAGAGAAGAGACGGTCGCTCATCCGGGAACAGAAGCTTTTAGTCGACACGCGTCCCCTGATGAGGTTACCAATCACTTCTTAACCGATAAAAAAAACAACAACAACAACAACTAAGAAACAATTGTACCGTGGTCTTTCCTGTCTCTCTACTTAAATAATTTCATCCCCATTAGAGTCTGACAATATTTTCTTCCGATTCTGAAGATTAGTAAGTAAAAAATTGTGGTTGATAATTATTGACGGCAACAGAGTACACGGCTTCTCACCCCCTCCCTCTCCCCGCACTGCTCAGTTGCCAAGTTTCTTAATTAATCCTAGCTAACTACAACCCTCAAGTGACACCCCCCATCATTAACTGCGAGGTATAATCATGTGATAAAGTGTACTCGTGAGGAATATTTTACTAAGCCAACTCTTACATCATCTGCTCCTACGGGCATCCAGATTTCATGCACTTCCCCCACCCCCAAGCCAGCTCCTCCGCACCTCTCTCTCCTCCCCTGCCCCTTCTCCACATCACTCCACCCCCCCCCCCATTACTTCTGCCCAGCAACCTCTCTTATGAACCTCGGGATATGAATGCTCACTATGATTAAATGCAAAATAGTTTAGTTTGGAATAAAAAGCAAAGACGTGAAATTGCTGAACGGTACTTCTGTGTATTATTACATTTATAGCTCCACATTTTCAAGGCGATCTCGTTCATCTTCCACTACGCATCTCTCTCTCCTCTTCACCTCCCTCCTCCCCTCCCCTCCCCTTCTATCTCCTTCTCCTTCTTCTTCCTCCATCACCCTCCACGTCCTCCCTCCCTCCCCTACTTTAGCACACTCTGCCACGTCTCACACTGTTACACTTTCCACCTCAGTCCCACTCTACAGTACACCACCACACCATGCCTCACCACTCTGCCAAACTATACACTGCCACACCTTACACCACCACACCATACCACACCACCCCCTGCCACCGTACTCACTGCCACACACTCACACTGACACACCTTAAACTACCACACCATATCATACCGCTCACTGCCAATGTACGTACAGCCATACCTCACACAACCACACCATACCACACCACTCACTGCCAGAATATGCACTGCCACACCTCTCACTCACACCTCACACTGCCACGCCTCACACCGCCACACCTCACATTGCCACAGCTTTTACTGCCACACCTCACCGCCACACCTTACACTTTCATACCCCACACCGCCACACCTCACGCTGCCACACCATACCACACCACTCACTGCCCATGTACGCACTGCCACGCCTTACACAACTACACCATACCGCTCCACTCATTGCCAAAATATGCGCTGCCACACCTCACACTGCCACACCTCAAACAGCCATAACATACCACACCACTCCCTGCCACAGTATGCACTGCCACATTTCACACAACTACACTATACCACACCACTCACTGCTAGATTTTACAGTGCCACACCTTTCATACTGCCACACCTCACACTGCCACATGTCACACCGGCACACCTCACACTGCCCCACACCACTCCCTGCCACAGTATGCACTGCCACACCTCACACAACTACACCATACCACTCCACTCTGCCAAAGTATGCGCAGCCACACCTCTCATACTGCCACACCTCACAGCATCACACTTCACAGCGCCACACCTCAAACTGCCGCACACAACACACCACTCTGCCAGTGTATGCACTATCACATCTCACACTGCCACACCTCACACTACATCTCACACTAGTACACTACCACAACTCACACTGCCACACCTTACACTGCCAAGGCATACCACACCACTCACAGCCACAGTATGCATTCCCACACTTCGCACAACCACAGCATATCACACCACTCACTACCACACCTCACAATCCTACACTACACAGCACTACGGGCTACCACACCATACACTACCACACTACACACTGGCTCGTTTGGTCATTGAATTCAAATTTACCTCCACACCCAGACACCCAATGATGACGTAACACCACAATACACTGACTACTAATTTTTCATGCCAAAGATATCTACCACAACACACTGAACGGATAATCAGAGATAACAAGAGCACTCGGGGAGCGCATACCTCCGCTACGGCAGCACCATCCCCCCTTTCATGTTTTTCATTCGCTTGACATTTGCCATTTACTCTTTTCGTCAAAAATCCAATCGCCTGTTCCTCTGATGGCCCTCAATATTCGTTCTTAATTTGGTGCAGTTTAACATATATTTCTCCCCATAAAGTTGCCAACAAACGGTAGAGTCGGTAGAGAGATGGTCTGCGAACCTAATGGACACGAGTTCGCTTCCCGACTGGAGGCAAGGAACAGTTTTAGGATTTGAATTTCGTAAAACAGACTTTACTGGTGTCCCCAAAACCCGCCAGCATGTCGTAAAAACACTCCCACTAATAGCAATACACCAGTCCTCTATGCGACAGCCCTAGCTTGTATTTAATATTGACGGTGGATGTTAGCGCCCAAGTGGTGACATTAGAAGGTGTATAGTATGCAGGAGAACTGATGGGCATCAGGGAACGGACTCTGATGCCTATGCCCAAAGTCCGGATATACAGTAGATCGCAGTCCCCCAGTTGAGTAGCACCGCAATAGATGATTTTCTTTCACATGATACTGCTGCAGGACGGAAAGTGTCGGACATGTTCTAGCGTGAAGGACGTGTAATTCAGTGGTAGGCGAATTTCCCCCCTTACTGCACCTATATTCAGAGCCACGGTGGTTCAGTAACGGCGTTGTCGTCTCCCGATCTGCGTGCTTACTTAGTCGGGGCTTCGAAACCACAATTATGGCGGAAATTATATAGAGTACTGTGTCTACTTTATTTTTCTTTATGTAGTCAGCTTCCTAAGGTCCTGCAGTATTCCTAAATGCCACGTACTTTCACATATCGCCATTTGGACACGAATACGCACAGTCTCCGTACTGAACACGTGCCAGGGTTGTTTCATTCAGGCCTTGTATCGATGGGCCTTAGCAGGTTTCAGCCATACTCGGATAATCAGACTGTTCCCTGCCCCAGCCTGGCATCAAACACGTGCCCTCTCTGGCCTCATATTACTTCTGGAGCAAAATGACAACTTACCCTCGTATTAGCATTGGCTTGTGTCCTGTTGATTTCTGTGTGTGTGTGTGTGTGTGTGTGTGTGTGTGTGTGTGTGTGTGTGTGTGTGTGTGTGTGTGTGTGTGTGTGTGTGTGTGTGTCTGTCCATCCAACCACCCATCTATCCACCTATCTGTCTATCTATCTGTCTATTTGTCTGTCTATCTATGTATCGATCTATGTATCTATCTGTGTTTGCTATATATAGCCAAACTCCTTAATTATTCCCGGAAGTGATGACCACATGCAAATCTCCTTCATGTCACCCTGTCCCCAGCTCTCTCTCCAACTCGCACCTCCCTCCTGCATACATATAATCCTACCCATCCCATCCCTCCAATTAATTCTCGGTCTCCCCCTCCCCCTCCCCCCCATATATGCTCTCCCAGTCAGTCTCACTCTCCATTCCCTCTATCCAACCGTTGACATATACAGATGCAGTCAAACACATAGTCAATACAACACTACACCTTTCACACCCCTTCTTAATTCGTACTCCTCCAGCATGGGACAAGGTAAGTTCGGGGCATCACCCTCCCTCCGAAAAAAAAAGTTGCAATGGACCTTATTTGGACTGATACAAACACATATACAGATACTTCCTACCTAATACCTGCTTACTATCTATTTTTCTATCTATCTACCTATTCATCTACGTTATATATCTATCTCTGGCAATACTGGACTCTGATCTGCTCCCATTAAGTCCTGCCAATCAGTAGTGGATAATATGATTGATGGAGAGAGAGAGAGAGAGAGAGAGAGAGAGAGAGAGAGAGAGAGAGATGGTGATGGCTGTCAAGTACGTGTCTCTCGTCTAAATACCTGACTAATTACGTACTCTTTAGTCCACTCACAGGAGGATGTACTCTGATTACACACACACACACACACACACACACACACACACACACTCTCTCTCTCTCTCTCTCTCTCTCTCTCTCTCCATTTCTCTGTTGCAAATTCAATCAAGGATGATTCTTTGGCGTCTCTCCCTGCAATCTCTCCCTTTCAAGAGACCAGACACAACAAGGCTCCCCCGCTGCTCACTCGGCCTCACTAATTCCACACATCACCAAGATTTATTTTTTATTTCGCCTTTTTTCGTGTCTATTTTGACTTTCATACCTGGAGGGGGTCCTAATTGGGTCTAAACTGTTATATCTATCTATCTACCTATCTATCTATCTCTATATGTCTGTCTATCCATCTACCTATCTATCTATCTACCGATCAGTCTGTCTTTATCCTTGTGTAAATCTATGTCTGTGTTCGTGTGTCCGTGTCTGAGAGAGAGAGAGAGAGAGAGAGAGAGAGAGAGAGAGAATTTTTTCCATTCCCTTCACCTATTACCTTCCCTTCCTCTCTCTCTCTCTCTCTCTCTCTCCTTCTATCTGTCCATTCATTACATCCTATTAATTTTGTTGTTCCTTCCCTCCCTCTCTCTTTTCTTTATTCTTTTCCCTCTCTCTTCTCATCCTTCCTTCCTTCCTTCTTCTCTCCCTTTCCTTTCCTTTCCATTCCTTACGTATTTCTTCCGTCCTCTCCTCTTCTTTACTTCCTTCACTTCATTTCTTCTCTCTGTTCTTCCTGACTTCCTTTTTTTCCTTTCTTTCCTTTCATTGCGTACTCTATCGTTTCCTCAATTCTTCCCTTCTTCCTTCCTTCCTTCTCTTTCCTTCCTTCCCTTTCCAACTCTCTTACCTTTCTTCGTTTTCTCTCCTTCTCTTCCACCTATGTCTTCCTCGCTTATTCCTCGCCGTCCGCCTTTTCTTCCTTACTTCCTTTTTGTACCTCAGTCTTGCCCTTCCTTCCGTCCTTCCCTCTTTCCTTCCTCTTCCCCCCCCCCTCCTCCCGTCCTACCTTCTCCATCTCCCGTCACTCCTTCCTTCCTCACATTCTCTGTCTTTCTTCATACCTTCCCTCCCCTATCTTTTCTTCCCTCTATCCTATTCTGTCGTATCATTAGGTCTACATCGCACAGCGGGAAGACCTACTGTATTTCCTAAGTCTCTCTCTCTCTGTCTCTCTGTCTGCCTCTCTCTCTTACATTTTTCCGTCTTCCAAACACCTTTTAGGGTGGTGTCGTTCCTTTATTCCGTCACTAATTTGCCCCAAACTTGGCACTATTGTTCCTTGGGCAAATACTCCCGGCCCCCCCTCCTTTTTTGGCGGGAGGGGGGAGGCAATTTAAAGGGTTTTACGAGGTGACAGGGCAAACCATGCAAAAACAGACTTTAGGGTCTTTTGTTACTGTGTGTTCATTAACCATCATAGCAATTTGCACAGAAGTAGGTCAAGTGTACTACTGCTGTCTTCTTTGGAAATGTGGCAGTCTTTAATATCTTCCCTCCTCCCTCCCTCCACTGCACCTGCCTTCCCTCCCTCTTTCCCTCCCTCCATTGCACCTTCCTTCCCTCCCTCTTTCCCTCCCTCCAACGCACCTTCCTTCCTTCCTTCCCTCCCTCCCTCAGCAAGTGCATGTAACCAAAGCACTGGAGCAATCAAATGCCTTGGAGAACCCTGTCCGGGGCAAGGTAAACAGAAGAAAGCGTCGCTGATTTTTGAAGAGATAAGAGAGAGACACATAAAGCTATACCCTCGTAGGCGTAGCAGAATATCCAGCACATCTTTTTTAGTCGTTTGTTTTCATCTGACGGAATTGGCCCACCCTAACTTGAAGACTAAGGAGTGGCTGCGTGAAAGTCGATGGGCCTTACTTATGAGGTACTAATGAGCGTCCTTGTTTACTAATGACATCCATCCTTTAATCTGATAACACCTGGCCATCAGCTTAGCCACAAGGCGTTATGAACTTCTAGCCATAACAATATCATGCATATATGTTCTTGATATTCTATAATAAAGCATTTCTGCAAATTATTGGCTCAGAAGACATAAACAGCATAACAATTACTGAGGTGCAATATATACTGTATAGACTTCGATATATCACTAAGAAATAGCGGCTACAACATCACCTTCGTAGGACCTCTTCTTCAGCGAGTAATTTAATTGGTTGACGTGTATATATATATATATATATATATATATATATATATATATATATATATATATCATTCAGGCCTCTCACCAGAGCATTTAATTTAGCTTTGGAAATGACTGCTGGTGGAGGCAGTTACTGTAGGCTGTATCTAACCCTCCCGCTCGTAAAGTCTCCCGTGATCTGAATAAAATCGTATGAAGGCAGCAAGAATACAATGACATGTCACCGATATTAACCCATTACTGTTTGACACTGCTACACTTGGAGATTGGTCTAGCGAGTAAGGGCGCTCCAACCGAATGTGGTCCACGAGGGACTCCATCTGAAGGGTAGTTGGGGTTTCTCTATCGCATAATGTCACTCAGAGGAGAGGGAGGGTGGTCACTCTCACTTTAGATGTCGGGACCAAGTAGCCTAGCCCCTGACACCTGCGCACCTGATTTTTTTATTTTTTATTTATTTTACGGTCCCCTCCCCCCCCCCCTTTTTTTTATAAGGGCAAAGGCGTTGCCCCTGGGTAGAGGACTTTTGGTTTTGGAGCGTGTAGCACTTTATGACCGGATGCCCTTCCTGGTGTCTACCAATGACCCTTACGTGGACTCGAACCTCCGACCCTTCGGTCAGAGCGCTCTAACCCACTGAGCCAGGCTGCTACAACCAGCTACGTGACAGGAGAGCGCTGCCTCTTCCCGGCAAGGCAACTTACCCGGGCTCGGCGAGAACTCACGACTCTTCGGTCTCGAGTCATGCGCTCTACCACTGAGCTGCCATGCTCCCCAAAAGGAGCGCCATCCGCGAAAGAAAGATTCGAACTCCGGAGACCATTATTAGAGACCCAGGCAGCTCCACCTTACTTCACCTCGTCTGATGGGACAAAAAAAAAAAAAAAAAAAAAAGTATTGTACTGTACGATAGACAGACATCACAGTGTTCCGCCCTGGACAAAGCTAAAAGGTCGAAATATGAGAGTTATCCCCACTGTCTATCATAGAATCCAATCCTTTTTTGCCCCACCAGGAGCGTCGGGGCCCGGGGTACAAAAGAATAGGAAAGGTGCAATATACATAACCAGATCCTGCAAGCCAGAGATGCAATATACAAAAAACACTAAGTCACGGGGAAAGATATGTTAGAAGGTGTCCTAAGGCGCCGAGAATACGAGGCAGGGTGAGGCAGGAGCGAGGTTATGGCGAGGACATGTGTTACGCACCGTCACATAATTCCCCGCACCCGCTACGCTAACTAGCTTATACGAATACATGAATCTTACCTTTCTGAACACACGCACGCGCCACCATCCTCTCTTCTCCACGCAGCTCCTCTCTTCTCTCCTCCCTTCTCTTTTCATTCCTTTCCCCTCTTCTCTCCTCTCACGGCCTCTTCTTCCTCCTGTCCTCGCCTCTCTCCCACTCACCTAGGGATAGAGAGAAACATATTATTACGCGCATGAATAATACTTTAAATTACTGACTTAATATTACATCATCGTCATCGTCCTCTCCCTTACGACCGTTTACTTCACCTAAGAATGGGATGAGTCAGGAAACACGGAAGGAGGAAACAGGAACGAGGGAGAGCTATCAGAATCTTGTCCATAATGTTACATGTAAGAATAAGACTCTGAAATACTGAACTTACGTCTGTTACCAAAAAAAAAATCTCTTTAGCCCTTATATTATGAACAGAGGAACATAATTAATTCTGATAAAAGCGCGATGATTAAATTTAGATGAAGGAGTCTCAGCAGAAGAAAGAGGAATGACAACAAAACAGTATAGGAGAATAAGAGTGACCTAGCTAAGGAAATGCAGGGAAATGAAAGGAAAAAACTCTTAATGTCCCAGTTCTTAGAGGGAAAATGAGTAATAAGTTTCCCCTTCCTAGTGAAATATGAGAGTGACAAAATAAAATAATCTATGAGGCAGGTATTTTTTTCCCCTCAATATTAGCAGGTTTTTTACAGGTGATAATGGAATGTTGTCATCACCTGTAATTTAATGCATGATATTGACAATGGCTTTAAAATGGAATATTAATACGATGTTAATGTGGCAGCAACGGCATATCGCTAACTAAATGCATCGGAGAGTAGGTATAGGCGATTATTACTGAAAATATTAAGTACACGCGCTCGCACACGCACACGCAAGCATACACACACACACACACACACACACACACACACACACACACACACACACACACACACACACCAATAAAAGTCCATTTGTGTGTGTGTGTGTGTGTGTGTGTGTGTGATTGTGTGTTACTGCAGACCACAGCACCAAAACTCCCCTGTGCATCGCCGCGTGAGGCTCCTTGCAACTTGTGGCAGCAGCGTCAGTTTGCTGGTGGAAAGATGTGTGTGTGTGTGTGTGTGTGTGTGTGTGTGTGTGTGTGTGTGTGTGTGTGTGTGTGTGTGTGTGTGTGTGTGTGTGTGTGTGTGTGTGTGTGTGTGTGTGTGTGTGTGTGTGTGTGTGTGTGTGTGTGTGTGTGTGTGTGTGTGTGTGTGTGTGTGTGTGTGTGTGTGTGTGTGTGTGTGTGTGTGTGTGTGTGTGTGTGTGTGTGTGTGTGTGTGTGTGTGTGTGTGTGTGTGTGTGTGTGTGTGTGTGTGTGTGTGTGTGTGTGTGTGTGTGTGTGTGTGTGTGTGTGTGTGTGTGTGTGTGTGTGTGTGTGTGTGTGTGTGTGTGTGTGTGTGTGTGTGTGTGTGTGTGTGTGTGTGTGTGTGTGTGTGTGTGTGTGTGTGTGTGTGTGTGTGTGTGTGTGTGTGTGTGTGTGTGTGTGTGTGTGTGTGTGTGTGTGTGTGTGTGTGTGTGTGTGTGTGTGTGTGTGTGTGTGTGTGTGTGTGTGTGTGTGTGTGTGTGTGTGTGTG
Organism: Coenobita brevimanus; assembly: GCF_032717465.1. Taxonomy (NCBI): domain Eukaryota; kingdom Metazoa; phylum Arthropoda; class Malacostraca; order Decapoda; family Coenobitidae; genus Coenobita; species Coenobita brevimanus. Next base: position 28,135,220 of record NC_137043.1, on the reverse strand, counting down.
TGTGTGTGTAAAAAGACATACCCAAAGAATGAAAGCCTGCAAACCCCTGTATTTTACGGACACTTAGACAACACAACCCAAATCCAGATGTGTTAATTGCAAGGTGCCTGAACGCAATGCAGCTACGACTGGAGGTCAGAGACAGAGGGAAAGACAGATTGGGGAATACAGACCCAGAACTGACCAGCTGTGTGCATGAAAAACTAAGAATATCAGCTTAATCTTGCGCTGGAGGGCTTGGCAAAATAGGGTTGGGAAATGTGAGCTAAATGGACAATGTGTGTTTTCTGTGATGGGGAAGAAATGTAGACAGTTTAAAGAGCAGTGGCCATTGATACCGTTACAGCAGAGAGAGAAATGCAATAGTACGGCATACAAACAGGAAACAGAGGTTAAAGGGAGTCATGAAGAGGAGGATAGTTGATGAGACGAAAAGCCTATCGTTTCAAAAGAGCTGCATGTGATGTGTCCCTCGCCCCCCCACCCTTCCAACATACACATTTAGGGGTAAATGAAGTCCCTGTACAAAGTCAGCAACTATGCATGGTTAAAGAAACACGTAAACGATCAGTTCACAGAGACTCTGCGAAGCTGATTCTGTAAGCGAAATAATGCCATCTTTCCACGATAGGCTATATGAGGAGGAAAAGAAACACAGAGGTTATTGAATGACGATGTTATGTGAGTTGCACGGTTATGGAAAGCAAGGGGTTAGTCATGTGCAAGTTTGTGGAGAGGTGAATTATCAGAACTAAGGACTTGAGACATTAAAGACAACAGAAATAATAGACAGGTGAGAGGCCAGGTATGTCGTAGCCAGATCCCCTAATAGCTGAAGTGACTGAGTGACTGTAGAGAAGAGGACGATGAGCATTTGGGTGGAAATGTGAAGGATGGAAGGATCAACGTACAATATGGGCAGAAGAATAAGAAGAATAGAGTTGGTGAAAAAACACAACCCTCTGGAACACCATTACTGATAGCATTAGGAGGGGAACTGTGAATACTTTTGAGTAGGTAGGGTTTTGTGTACGATATGTGTGGTAGGGAAAGAGGTGTGTGTGTGTGTGTGTGTGTGTGTGTGTGTGTGTGTGTGTGTGTGTGTGTGTGTGTGTGTGTGTGTGTGTGTGTGTGTGTGTGTGTGTGTGTGTGTGTGTGTGTGATTGCAAATGGCACGCAGTATGTAGTGTGAGTCTCCTTGCAACTTGTACATGCTCTTCAGTGTTGGTGGCCTCATGAATATTGGTGTGTGTGTGTGTGTGTGTGTGTGTGTGTGTGTGTGTGTGTGTGTGTGTGTGTGTGTGTGTGTGTGTGTGTGTGTGTGTGTGTGTGTGTGTGTGTGTGTGTGTGTGTGTGTGTGTGTGTGTGTGTGTGTGTGTGTGTGTGTGTGTGTGTGTGTGCAAGGATCATGTTCATTGTTGCGTGAGGCCCCTTCCAACTTTGGTGGTGCATTTACGCTTCTGTGTTCGTGTAAGTACGAGTGTGTGAGAGTATGTGTGTGTTTAAACTTCTTGCGGGACAATTCCGTTCATTAGCTGCGTGTGTGTGTGTGTGTGTGTGTGTGTGTGTGTGTGTGTGTGTGTGTGTGTGTGTGTGTGTGTGTGTGTGTTCAAGTTTGATAGTAACCTCTCACTCTCTCTCTCTCTCTCTCTTATACTCAGCCAATGCATCTCTTCTTCCCTTACTTACCTAGTCACTATTCTCTATCACTATACACCTACGACTGCAAACCTATAGTGCGATTACTCCAACCTGCCAATCCCTTAATCCCTTTTAGGTAAGTTCGTGGCGAAAGGTAGACACATTGAAGGTTTGATTTGAGTAGTAACCAAGGAGACTCACTGAAATTCAAACAACTAAGTCTTTATGGTCAAATTCTGGGAGCGATCACAGATGAAAAAAATAATCAATACTTTTTATATTTTCGAACCTTCTTGAGTCTGAGCTTGTTTATAAGACTGCTTGCTTGTTTTATACCTTGATTTTCACTCGTATAGGTACCTTGCACTTCTCAATCAAGCCAGAGTGAATATTAAGGTGAAGTAATACGAAAAACAATTCCATTTCCGATAGTAATAAACACGTATGGCAACTTTTCCATCCTCCACATTGGTTAAGATCATTGATAAATACGGAGACTAACATTTTGTACTTTGTGTTCACTCTTTATGTTCCATTTTGGTGAACTTACGTATATATTGCACTGATAGATAAATATATAGATAGTTAGGCACAGTTCGATAGATAGATAGACTGATACACAATAATATTTTCACCAATCTCATTTTCTCCCTCCTTTCTTCCCTCTTTTCCTCCCCTCCTCTTTTCCCTCTTTAACTCTCCTCCTCTCTTCCCTCCTTTCCTCCCCTCCTCTTCTCCAGCTCTTACTCCCTGCCTGTCCACACACTCTCGCCCCTTTACTGTGCAGCTCCCTCATGCAAAAGGTAACTGGCAATCTCAGTCAATTATTTACACACACCTGGTCAACTCTGCAAGACTCATCCTGTCTCTCCCACTCTCTCTCTCTCCTCCGAATTTTAGGGGGCATAGGAGCTTCGTTGTACCTCTTCTTCAGCGATTTAGTCTTGTTGTTACACCTTGACTTTCTTCTGTATGTTATTCGGCAGGCTTCCCCCCCCAATTTTCTCTTCTCTCTCTCTTATGATCATTCTCCTTTATTTTTCTATTATCTCCCTCCCTCCCCACATCTTCCTCCCTCCCCTCTCTCTATATGCTCTCCACTCTCCTCCCTGTCAACCAGTCTTCCTCTCCCTTCCCTCCTTCCTTCCCTCCCATCTCCATCTTCCCTTCCTCCCAGCCAATCCTTCTTCCTCATTTCTCTTACTTCCCTCCCTATCCACTTCCTCTTCCCTCCCCTACTTCTCCACCTTTCCCTTTCTCTCCCCTCCCTGTCGATCAGTCTTCCTTCTCCCCCTCCCCCCCTCTCCCTTCCTCCTATCTTAGCCTATCCTTCGTCCCAGCCAATCTTCCTCCCTCGCTCTCCCTCCTTCCTTCTTCCACCCCTACTCCCTCCTTGCCTCCCTCTGATCTTCCTCTGTTCACCCTTTCATTCAGTGTTCCTCTCCCTCCCTCTCTCTCATCCACTCTTCCTCCCCCCCCTTCTCTCTCTCTTTCTCACTCACTCTTCCATCTCTACCCTCCCTCTCGTCATGTCTTCCCTCTCCCTCCTCCCTCTCTCTCTTCTCTCCCTCTCAGCCAATCTTCCTCTCCTCCACCAACTTACAATTGAATTACACAGCAGGAGCCACCGAACATGACCAACATCCTCGCAACTCGCAGCACAACTTTTGACGCCCACACACACACACACACACACACACACACATTATCTCTCTCTCTCTCTCTCATCTCCCCACCACCTCCAGATGCCATCCCAGTGTGAGAAATTTGACCTCAAAGGAATACAAAGGAGGACAAAGGAAGGCAAAGAGTTACTGTTAGAGAGAGAGAGAGAGAGAGAGAGAGAGAGAGAGAGAGAGAGAAACATTCCATCCATCCATCCATACGTACATACATACATAAAAACGTTCGGTTTAATTGTAAACAGAATGATAAACAGAGACAGACAGACAAAAAAAAAAAAGCGCGTACACAATTTAAGTTACCTCACTCCACCTCACTATCCCTTAAAGTTACCTCGCTCCACCTCACTGTATCCCTTAAAGTTACTTCGCTCCACCTCCCTGTATCCTTTAAAGTTACCTCGCTCCACCTCACTATCCCTTAAAGTTACTTCGCTCCACCTCCCTGTATCCTTTAAAGTTACCTCGCTCCACCTCACTGTATCCCTTAAAGTTACCTCGCTCCAACTCACTATCCCTTAAAGTTACCTCACTCCACCTCACTGTATCCCTTAAAGTTACCTCGCTCCACCTCACTATCCCTTAAAGTTACCTCGCTCCACCTCACTATCCCTTAAAGTTACCTCGCTCCACCTCACTATCCCTTAAAGTTACCTCGCTCCACCTCACTATCCCTTAAAGTTACCTCGCTCCACCTCACTATCCCTTAAAGTTACCTCGCTCCACCTCACTATCCCTTAAAGTTACCTCGCACCACCTCACTATCCCTTAAAGCAGGGGTGGGGAACGTCCGGCCTCCGGGCCGTATGAGGCCCGCAAGACCATTTGATCAGGGCCGCGAGGCAATTCACAAATGCAATTTCATAAACTCATGAACGAATCTATCTATCTGTCTATATATATATATATATATATATATATATATATATATATATATATGAGCCTCTGTGGTAAAGTGTATATATTTAGTTTTACTAGCATTAAAAGAGACAAGGTTGTTTTGTCCCCATTCACTGATTGTAGATAGATCTTGATTTATGGAGATGGCTGTATTGAGTTGAGAGGTAGAGATATTAGACTTTGTAAATGGATGTCTGAGTGTGAATGAACTATGTAGTGTTGAGTCATCTGCATATGAGTGAATGGGATTGTGAGTGACAGATAAGAGATCATTAATATGAACCAGAAATAGGGTTGGCGCCAGAACTGATCCCTGCGGCACGCCGGCGTTAATTGAGTGGAAATTCGAATATACATCATCTACTTTTACTCTTATTTTCCTGTCACTAAGATAAGAAGAAATCAAAGGAACAAAAGACGTTAGTCCATAGCAAGGGAGTTTGGACAGCAGGGAACGGTGCCATACTCTGTCGAAAGCTTTAGAGATATCAAGAGCTACTGCATGAGTTTCTCCAAAAAGATCAATTGATTGATGGATGGTATGAGTTAAGAGATTATGTCAATGGTGGATCTTTCGTAGCGAAAACCGTATTGTCTATCATTAATTAAGTTGTTGGATTCAAGATGTTTAACAAAATGCTTATTAATTAAAGTTTCAAATACCTTACCAAGAGAAGATGTGATAGCTATTGGTCTATAATTGGAGGGGTCAGACGAACTTCCTTTCTTCGGAACTGGGTGGATATTGGCTTCTTTCCATGAATTTGGGAATAAAGAAGTACGTATGCATAGTCTGAATAATTTAGCTAGGACAAAGGCAAGTTCAGGGGAAAACTTTTTCAAAACAATTGGCGGAATTCCATCTGGGCCTGGAGCTTTGTTGGTAGGTAAATTGTCTAGGATGGATTTTACAAATCTTGTCTGTATTTTAAGTGGGGCAATTTCGGGAGAATCAAGTTCCAGTACTGAGACATTCTGGCTGGTATCATCTATGGTAGAGTTTCTTGCAAAGGTACTAGCAAAGATATCTGCTTTCCCACGTGGGTCATTTGTAATATTGCCATCTGAAGATTTTATTGGGGGAATGGAAGATGACTTGTTAAAGTTATTATTGAAAGAATTAAGAGTTGACCAGAATATTCTATTGTCATTAGGGTTGTTAAGTAGTTTTGATGCTTGCTTTTGAAGAAAGTTTGATTTAGATAGATTTAATACAGCTTTTGCATGATTTCTAGCAATTTTAAATTGGGAGAGTGATTCAGGTGTTTTTGATTTTAAGTAAGAGTTATATGCTAATGACTTTTGGGCTGTTGCTCTGGCACAATTGCCATCAAACCATTTTGGAGAGTTTGATCTTTTAGTGAATTGTTGACTTGGTATGAATAAATCCATACCAGCTAGTATTAAGTCACAAATGTGGGACTGGGTAGAATTGGGATCACTAGAGAAGAAAGACTGCCATGGAACATCAGCAAGATAATTTCTAAATCCATCCCAGTCTGCCCTGTCAAAGTGCCATCGGGTCACCCTGACAGGTTCGGAATGGGGAGGTGTAAGAGGGTTAACTAATGAGACTTTGATGAGATTGTGGTCAGAGGATATATATATATATATATATATATATATATATATATATATATATATATATATATATATATATATATATATATATATATATATATATATATATATATATATATATATATATATATATATATATATATATTTATATATATATATATATATATATATATATATATATATATATATATTGGGCTACAGTTCATTTTAAGTTGATAAAATTGTATGGCCTGCGAATGATGTTAAAAATATCCTAATGGCCCTTAATAAGAGAAAGGTTCCCCACCCCTGCCTTAAAGTTACCTCGCTCCACCTCACAATCCCTTAAAGTTACGTCGCTCCACTTCACTATCCCTTGATGTTACCTCGCTCCACCTCACCATCCCTTAAAGTTACCTCACTCCACCTCACTGTTAGGTAGAGTGGGTGGTTGCAGGTGAAGTGTGGTAGTGAAGAAGAGTGTGTGGTAGTGAGATGGAAGGTGTGGTAGTGTGCTGAAGTGTGTGGGTATGTCTGATGGAGTGTGGATGAGTGTGGTATGGTCGTGAAGTGTTGTAATGGGGGAAGAATGTGGTAGTGTGGCGGAGTGTGGTAGAATGTGGTAGAATGGTGGGGAATGTAGTACTGTGGTGGAGTGTGGTGGAATGAGGAACTGGTGATGTGGGGTGATACTGTGGAGTGTGGTGATATCGTGTTATAGTGTGCTTATGTGGTGGACTATGGCAGTGCGATCAAGAGTGCTATGGTGGTAGTGTGATAGTGCGGTGGAGTGTGGTGGCAATGTGGTGGAGTGTGGTGGTGTGGCTGAGAGAGGGAAGTGTGATAAATGGGACACACGGGAGTTAATGGTTAGAGGAAGAACTATTATTTCTAAATGGACTTACTACTGCATCAATCTTTTTATTTATTTCCCCTCCTTCCTTGATGATGATGATGATGATGATGATGATGATGGTGATGATGGTGATGATGATGATGATGATGATGATGATGACTTTTTCTTTCCTTGTTGTTGTTGTCTTCTCTCTTTCAGCATCTTTATTCTCCTCGTCCTTCTTCTTCTCCTCCTCCTCCTCCTCCTCCTCCTCCTCCTCCTCATCATCATCATCATCATCATCATCCCTTCCTATCCATCTTCCTCCTTCCCTTCCTTCTCCTCCTCCTCGTTTCGGGAAGAGAGACTGGAGAGATGGAGAGATAGTAAGTTTGAGTGAGGGTAATATGATGGAGAGAGAGAGAGAGAGAGAGAGAGAGAGAGAGAGAGAGAGAGAGAGAGAGAGAGAGAGAGAGAGGTGGGGGTGGGGGGGATGGCAGATGGCTTATTATGATAGGCTAGATGGCGTTTGAAGGAGAGAGAGAGAGAGAGAGAGAGAGAGAGAGAGAGAGAGAGAGAGAGAGGGTGGGGGGGCGGCAAAAACTGAAGAAGGGAGGAGAAGAAGAAGGGAGGGAGGGAGGGAAAGAGGGAAGGAGGGAGAAGAAAAGGGGAAGGGGTGGGGAGGGAATATTATAATTTTCAATGTGACAGCTGGAGGAGAGGGAGGGAGAGAGAGTGGGTGGGTGGGAGGGACGGAGGGAGGGAGGGAGAGAGGAGGAGAGAGAGAGAAAGTGGAAGGGTGAGAGAGAGAGGAAGAGAGTGGAAGTTAAAGAGACAGAGGGAGGATAGAAGGGAAGAAGAGAAGGGAGAGGGAGAGTTAAGTAGGGAGGAAGAGACACAAGAGGGAAGTGAGGAGAGAGAGAGAGAGAGAGAGAGAGAGAGAGAGACAGAGAGAGAGAGAGAGAGAGAGAGAGAGAGAGAGAGAGAGAGAGAGAGAGAGAGAGAGAGAGAGAGAGAGAGAGAGAGAGAGAGAGAGAGAGAGAGAGAGAGAGAGAGAGAGAGATAATAGAGCGAGAGAGCTGATAAATTACCCTCCATTATTTTCCTCATTAAATTGCTTACTTCTTTTCTACTTTCCATCACACTCCCCTCCATCTTCTCTCCCGTCAACATCATTATCATCATCATCATCATTTTTATCGGCCTTTCCATCTTCTCCTATCATCTTCATCACCCCCTCCATCTTTCCTTCATTATTTCTTCCATGGTTTTTGTTGGGGTTTCTCTCTCTCTCTCTCTCTCTCTCTCTCTCTCTCTCACTGACCCCCACCAGAGTCTCCATATGACCCTCCCTGACTTTTCCCTAATCACCCCCTGACCATGTAATTACTCTGACGTAAACCTACACATAATCCAGCTACCCAGACTCATTAATATCATGGCGTATACTAATTAACTAATTTTATGGACGGAGACAGGGATTTAATCAACAATAATCTAATCTAACCCTGTCTAACCTGAAATACACTACCCTAGCCTAACCCAAGGAAAGCAAACCATACCTAACCTATCCTAATCCAGCCTAGCCTAATCTAAGTCAATCCTGCCTAACCTAACTTAAAATAACCTAACCTAATCTAACTAAACCCAGCCTAGCCTAATTTAAGTCAACCTAACTTACCTTGACCTAACCTAACCCCATCTGACCTGCCCTAATCTGAACTAACTAAACCAAGCCTAATCTAACTTAAAATAGCTCCAGTCTAACCCAGCCTCATCTAATCAAACGTGACCAACACTACGGAGTCTGCTAATTAACTTACTCTTTCTATATGAGCGAAAACGAGGCTTTATTCAACAAGAGAGTGTCAAAGAAATTGTTTTTAATGGCTTCTGACTAGTGAATAAAATCGTGTACAGGGAATGGGATGAAATATGTAAATGAATATCGCCGTGAGAGAGATGACTTACTCGTTTAATTGGTGAAGATGGTTTTACTCATTCACTCACTCTCACCGTCACTCAGTCATGCACTCCCTCTAAATCACTCACTCACTTTCACTCATGCACCCACTCTCGCCGTCACGCACTCAGGCACCAATATCCCCAGTCCAGTACGGGCCGAAATTTTTGTATCTTCATAGAGAACTCAATTTCATTATGAGAGTACAATTCTTCTGTACCCATTCACTTGTTCGCTCCCTCAGCAATATATTAAGTGTTGTCTTTTATTTGTCCGACTCTGGGCATAGTCTTCACAGCCTGTTCCCTAGGTCCAGTAGTCCTCCGCCATATCATACACCTCCACATGTCACCACTTCGGCACCAACACCCACCGTCCATATTGAATACACGCTAAGGCTCTCCCTGGTGTATTAGTATTAACGGGGGTACTTTTACGACAGGTGTGCGGGTTTTCTGGCAGATCAGTAAAGTCTGGTCTATGAAATTCGGATCCTTAAACTGTTCCCTGTCCCATCCAGGATTCGAACCTGGGTCCATTAAGACTGAAGGCCACCTCTCTACCGATTCAGCCACCGCCTCCCCCACCTCACTTGTTTTGTGGGGTGAACAGTGCACGAATCATTACCATATTCACTCACTCATTTTTTTTTTTTTTTTTTGACGAGGAAAACACACCATTACTCAGCAAGGTGGCATTCACACTCAATCACTCATCTTATTGTATTTATTGGGTCTACGTCAGTCAGCCAGATAGCCAATCAGTCCGTCAGTCAGTCAACCAGTCAGTCTCTCACTCACTCACCTGTATTAGAGTCCAGTGTCGGCTAATTAACTCACTGCTTTCACAGGCTGAGCAATGTAATACTCAACGTCACATTCATTCACTCTGTCGCACAGCGTTAAAAGGATTATTGCTTTTAATTTAGGACAAGTAAATGCACACCCACACACACACCCACCCACACCCACACCCACACATGAAACAGGTCTAGGAAAATTACGCAGAAATGATGAGACAGAAATGACAACAGAATACCTAACACAGATAACAACTTACTCATCCTCCATTCCTCGACTCCTTCCGTGCATTTCACATTTCATCTTTCATCCTTTCAGTATCATGTCCTTAGTTTTTATTTTTGCACCTTACAGATAATTTGATACATTTTAGGGCTGCCGTATTAATTGGGATTCTGTCTCCATTACCCTTTCAATGCGATGCCGTCTCTTACAGCTTAATTTCTCTACCTGCAGACGATTTCATTCAGGTTCAGGAAATATTGACTCTGGACAGGAACTAAGCGTCCCGTTCCCTAGTTTTAGTATGGAAAATAACGCCGCCATCTTTCCGTGGACGAAGAGGGAGATCCACTGACTTTCCGTAAGGTGAAGAAACTGGCGACACGACGGTAATTACAGGTGTTCCTAGTTTGGCCACAGGTAGACTGGTTCGCGGTTAGGTTAGGTCAGAGAGGCTGGATCTGAGTTGTATCTTTTGAGGTAATTTCCTGGATGCAGTGACAAACCCGTCGATCCCCCAAACGTATAGGTAAGCAACGCAAACGCAACCTAACGCACTTTTTAACGTAACTGTGAAACGATGTAGGAAAAGAAGGACGTAACCCTGACTTAACACATCAGATTCTTAACACCACGTCCGATATTCCTTATGCTGTCGAATATTTATCAAGAAGTAGCAGAGATATTTTTCTATACCCATGCACCAATACAGAGCTTCCCACACGCCTCCACCCGCGTCACCATGACTGCACTAATACCCACCGTCTGTAATGTGATACGTCAGTTATTATTCGGGATTTAGGAGTGAAGGAGGTTTCAATTCAGTGGCGCCGCAGTGTTAATATATTCCCAGATTATTCCTAAAGTTATTCCCAAGCTTATATCAGTAATTTGTATATCCTCTGAATCACGGTTTATGCAGATGCCAGAAGTAAACAACCTTCCCTGTCTCTGTCTCGTCACTATCTCTGTGCTTGTGGGAGGTAACAGAGAATACACCAAGACATTGAGATGCGTTACTGGCCTAAACCTCTGTTGATTAAATAGCTGTGAAATTATGTTGTGTACAGATTAGCTAGGATCAGCATTATAAAATCTGTAATGTACATATCTTAAGCACCATTATTATTATTATTATTATTATTATTATTATTATTGTTATCAACCTCCTCCTCCTCCTCCTCCTCATCATCATCATCATCATCATCATCATCACATTAAACTACCTTGTGTAAATCTCATCCATCCTCCTCCTCATCAATACTGCTGTGCTGTATTGCTCATCTCTAAGCAAATATTGGAATTGTTATACTCTTTTTGTGTGCACCTTAAATATTATTATCTTTTATATGCGTATTTCAGAAACAACTGAATAATGGTGTAAAAAGAGAAATGGGAAAAAGATGGAAAGAATCGGAAAGAAGATAAGAAGGAAGGGCAGCAAGACAGACAACAAAACAGAGACGAAAGACTAAAAGGTAAGAACACACAGACAACAGGGGAGAGAAGACCAAGTAAAGAAAAAAAAAGAATAAGAAGGACAAGGCAAAGAAAAGAGAAAAAGAAAGTAGACGATTACGAGGAAAATGGGGAGAAGAAAACGGAGTAAGAAGGCAAAGAAAAGAAATGAGAACACAGACAATTAGGAAGAAAAAAGGTGGAAGAGAAGAAAATGGAGTAAAAATAACAAGACAGAAAGAACAGAGAAAGAGAAAACGAACGATTAAGAAGAAAAACAGGAGAAGAAAAAGAAGGTAGAATAAGAAGAAATGGAAAAGAGAAAGAGCAAACAGACGATTAGGAAGCAAAAAAAGGAAGAAAAGAGTTATACCTAGAAATGGAAACGCTGCCTATCAAGAAAAGACAACAATTCGGCTGAACTTGGAGAGAGAGAGAGAGAGAGAGGAGAAACAGTTCGTAATGAAAGAGCAGAGCGAAATAATACATGCATGAGCGAAGTGAAATGGGAAAATAAAACATAAAACTGAGACTTGTTCTTTTCATGCGGCCTTTTTCATATTTTATCGCTCTGTTGTTTTAATTTCTCCACTCTTTCTCCTTTTTTCACATTCTTTTTCTTTTTTTTTCTCTTGTGCTCTTTCCATGTCTTTCTCCCACTTTTTTTTTTTCCATTCTCGTCCTTATTTACTTGTCACTGGTATATTCCTATTTTTATACCGTATTATTTCTCTGCTACTCTCTCTCTCTCTCTCTCTCTCTCTCTCTCTCTCTCTCTCTCTCTCCATTCTTTCATGCTATCACATCCCTCTCCAGCCTCCCCAGTACCTTATCTCTATTCCCCGGCCTATCTCTCTCTCTCTCTCTCTCTCTCTCTCTCTCTCAACTCACGTTATCATATCCTTTCCTGCGTTGCTCAGTTCCTCCACTTTTCTCTATTCCCCGACCTTATTCTAAGATGTCGTGGAGAGAAATGAGAAAGAGAGACGGACTAGGAGAGTGTATGTGAGTGAAGCGTAGGAGAAAAGAGGGGGAGGAGGAGACCGAGGATGAGTTAGATAGGAAAGGTATATGAATGAGGGAGGTGTGAGTTGGAAGGAGCATACCTTGATGGCAGAGGACAGGATAAAATGGAGGATATTTGACTGTAGCCACACTTCCCTCGTTAAGGAATCTCGCTATAAATAAAATCAAATGAAATAGATAGATAGATAGATAGACAGACAGATGGATAGACAGATAGATAGACAGACAGATAACACGATGATTGAGCTGACTGTATTGATAACTGAGCATATAAAAATTACAATATTTTGATCAGTAATAAAGACAGTTTTGGTGATCTGCAAATTCACCTTCACTGACAGCCAACAGGTGGTGATCAAGTGGTTAGAGAAGTGGTCTGCTGTCTAAAAGGGAGCGGGTTCAATTCCAGACTAAATCAAGGAACAGTCTGCTTATGCGAATTCCTTTAAAACAAGAGAACCACTGACATGAACTTTTAACACCCCTATTAACACCAGTCCAGGATGAGACAAAACTTGCATGTATTCAATATTGACGGTGGGTATGAGCGTCCAAGTGGTGTCATGTGAAGGTGTATGGCACGTAAGAGAACTGCTGGACCATGGAGAACGGGCGGTCAAGTCTATGTTGAGAGTTGGGAGGGAAAAGGGAAAAGAAAAGGAGGATTAAGACGTCAATAACACTCTCAGTACCCGGACTTTTTTTTTTTTTTACTGACCCTCACGATTTTCGCAATGCCGATTTGGGTGCGATCCCGCGTACCGTGCCCCTCCCCTCCCTGATGCCTCACCTCCACATATGACCACTTAGGCATTAATTCCGAACGATCAGCTCCATGCCTTACACACCTTCACATGTCACCACTGAGACACAAATACCAAACTACTCACCACTTGGGCGCTAAAGTCGTGCCGCCACATATTTCAAGCCTCATGCCCCCTCACATATCACTACTCTGGCACTAATACCGACCGTGTATACCAGGAAATAATACGCACGTCCCAATTTCAACTGATGTGATGGTATTTTTGGTGGTAATTTTTTAACATGCCCACGAATCTGTCTAAAAAAAAAAAAATAGTAAGACAGAGGCTTTTGTTTTTCTTTCATGTACTGTTGGATGCATTTAACCAGATAAGGGGAGTTAAGTCGTATATATAGATGGGATATTTTTTTTCTCTGGCTTATTCTTGAGGGCTGTACTTAAGTCTGGGAAACCTCTTGCAGTGAGGAGACAGAAATAATATCCATTCACCTCCTCTCTCTCTCTCTCTCTCTCTCTCTCTCTCTCTCTCTCTCACGCCGCCACATTCCACCCACGCCTGGCCCTCTCTCACTCTCTCTTTTTCCCCTTCAAATTTACAATCTCCTCTCTTCCCAGTTTCCCGGCTCACCTTTTCAATTCCGTCTCACCCTTTTTAATTACAGTCTTGAAGCTGTGCCTGCATATTCGCAACATTTTTCCCTTTATTGCCTTTACGAACTATAAAATTTGCACAGTTTTTCACACACACACACACACACACACACACACACACACACACACACACACACACACACACACACACACACACACACACAATCTCCATTCTTCTCTATCTAGTTATCTCCACCGTTCTTTTCTCCAAACCACTATCCATTTTTCTTCACTATCTATTCTTTCTTAGGCATTCCATTCTGGACACAGACTTGATAACCCGTTTCCTAAGGCCCAGCAGTCCTCCTACATGTCACACACACCTTCACATGTCACTATTTTTGTGCTAATATCCACCATATGTAATGAACACATACTAGAGCTTTCTCATTCAGGGGTAATGTGATAGTGGGGATGCGTAAATAGCCACCACTTCTTTATAATTCTCCATCTCCTTTTCTCCTCACACTTTAACTCTTCCACTGCTAAATTCTTTCCCTCGTCCTCCTCTTCCCTAGCATTCCATTTTTCATTTCCCCTCTATGCTTTTATATTCTTCCCCTTCTCTCAGCAACTTTCCTCTCCTCTCCTCTTTTTCTCACGTTCCATTCATTTACCTCTCGTCTTTTTTTTTCCTTCTCTCCTGTTAATTTCCCTCATTTTTTTTTTTTTTACTGCTCTCCCCCTCTCTCCTTTTCCTCTCCCATTTTCCCTTTTCCCTCTTGCTCCTCATTCTCCTTCAGATTTCATTCTTTTCATGTCTTTTCCTCTTTCTTCTATATCCATCATTACTTCTCCCATGTCTCTCTTCCTCACATTCCTCTTTCCCTCTCTTCTTCCCTCCTATTTCACACTCTCGTTCTTCTCCCCTCTCCCTTCCTCCCCTCCTCCTTCTTTCACAACTCCCTCCTCTTCCTCTTACCACGGCTCTTACCTACCAACTTACCTACCTCCCTCCCCCTTCTCTCTCCCTCTCTCCCCACTTCCATTCTCCCCCACCACGTCCCTGCACTTTACCTCCACCTCCCTCCCTCTCACCACTCCCCTACCCCCTCTCTCCCCCCACAACCCCCAAGGCAGCATCTGGGTCGGTCACATACACCCGCGTATAACAGGACTTTCTCGCCATTTCCGACAAACCGCGTTAAATCGAGGTTAAAGTTCGCGGATAAAGCACTCGGGGCGGGATAAACGGAGCGGGAGCCGAGCGTCTTATACAACGCGGTCCGCTGTATGTGAGATGCCGTAGGTCTCAAGTCTGGGGCGGTGCTAAATTGGGCAGGCTTGTTATATGTGTGTGTGTGGGTGGTGGTTCAGGTTGCTTTGGAGTGCTGGGGGCTATGTGAGTGCTATTTTAGGGAGTGCTATAGGCTGTATGAGGTGCCAGAGAGGACTGTTTTTGGGTATGTTAGCTTTATACGGTTGGGTATATATGTAGGCGTGTCTTATATCCAATACTTATGAGGGCCAAGGCGTATGTGAGGTGCTGTAGATCAAGTCTGGGGTGGTGCTAAAATGGGCAGGCTTATTACGTATGTGTTGGGGAGTTGGATGGTTAGTTTGGAGTGTGTTAGAGGGTGTTTTACAGGTGTGTTACAAACATACGAGATGCTGGGTGACTGGGATAGGGAGTGCTAGGGTTATATGAAGTTCTAGAGAGTTATTTTTGGTGTGTTAGCGTTGTTATTTTGTACTGCTAGTTATATTAAATCCTGCGTGTCTTATATTATGATACTTGTACAAGGCGGCCCCAGTGTATGTAAAGTATTGTAGATCTCATGTCTAGGGTGGTGCTAAATTGGGCAGACGTCCCTGGGTGGCGGATAGGGGAACGTCTCATGGATATATTAGGTATCGTCTTAGATGGCACGGACCAAGCGACCCCCCATCGTTAGGAGTATATAGGGTTCCATCGAGTATACTGAATAATGTGGCACAAAAATGACATCTCACTAGATACTATGTGGCGGGAAAGTGAGATTATTTACCACAATCCCCCCAGCCAAATATAAATTCTACTGGTGATGAATATTCGAGGGTTCTTGTTGGGTCATTGTCAACTAATGGTTCAAACTGTCTCCTCTTCTTACGGGCAGTGTGCCACTAATGGTGAGTAGGCACTAGCTCGGCAAATCAGAGACCGGGACATTAAACAAACTGAAATCCATGAAAATCTACATGTAGCATACAGTGTACGAAGCCTCGCAGATTATAAACTAGATACCTTAATGACTGTATTTGAAAACATTTGTTGGAATATTATAGGTCTGAGTGAGATCCACAGAAAAGAAGAAAAATTAAATTCGGCTCCAACCACCTATTTTACTACAGAGGAAGGTAGAACGAAAGAGTCAGTGATGTAGGATTTCTAATTAACAGAAATCTTGAAGAGAACATTGTTAAATTCAGCAGTGTATCTGACAAAGCAGTATAGATTGTAATTAGACTGGGCAAAAAATACACCCTAATGGTAATACAAGTATATACACTAATTTTTCAAAGCACAGATGAAGAAGTAGAAACATTCTATGACGACACCTCCCAGATTATGGAAGGAGAAAAGACCACATATACTAGACTCATGGGAGACTTCAATGCAAAAACTTGCAACCCGAAAAATGGAGAAACTTGTATGGGAAAACTAGGAGTAAGAGAAAGGAATGAAAGAGGTGAAATTTTGTTGAAATGTATAACATGAGAATAATGAACACATTCTTTCACAAAAGAACAGGGAGAAAATGGACCTGGAAAAGTCCAAACTGAGAAAGAAAGAAATTGAATTCATTACAGCAGATAAGAATAACATGATCACAAACGTCACAGTTTTCAACAAAGCAAATATATGAAGTGACCATGGAATGGTGGGTTGCACAGCCAGATTCAATTTCAGTAGTGAAAGATGATGAATGAAAAGATATGCCCAATAAATATAAGCAAAAACAAACCTGCCTTTCAGTCAAAAATAACGAACAGGCTTCAGGCTCTAAGTGATGCTGAGTGTGACACGGATGAGTTGAAGGAAATCAGCGGAGGCAGAGAATACGGGCCCAGGACGTTCCCAACACATTCTATGTCTTACGTCATTTGGCCTTACGTATATCCATCTATCATCTGCTAAATCTATAGCCATAAACTATACTATCTACCTACCTATATCTATCTATCTATCTATCTGTTTACAAAAAAAAAAAATCTATGGCACGTACGCGGCACAGCATACGAAGAAGCAATTTTCTCTGCATGAAGGAGTAATTCTTGGTGTATGTTTTAAAAGTTAACAAAAGCGCCATGGCAACTGTACATCAGGACTTTATGGACACCTTGTATGAATAACTTAGATAGATAGACAGACAGATAGACAAAGACACAGATAAACAGACATGCAGATAGAGTAGTTTTTACCATGTAGGGGTTCCATGTAACTATATTTGAGGGCGTTTCCGTGTGAGGTGGTGGTCGTGGCGGTGGTGGTGGGGGTACATGAAAGTAAGGTCGCTGGTGGTTTTATCTCAAAGTTTAAGGAAAATATAAAAGTAGGGCGTGCGTGTGTGAGGGAGGGAGAGGGGGAGGGAGAGATGGAGGGAGGGAGAGATGGAGGGAAGGAGAGAAGGAAGGCAGGAGGGACGGAGGGTGGATGTACGGAGAGTGAGGAAGGAGGAAATGAAGCAGGGAAATGGAAAAGAAGATGGAAGAGAAAGGAAGATAGAAAATGGGGGATGGGGAGGGGGGGAAGGAAGGGGTAGAGAGAGTATGGAAGGGAAGACTGGAGGGAAAGAAGGAAATACAGATAAATGAGAAGCGGGGCAGAGGAGAAGGGAAGAGGGGAGAGAAGGGAAGGAAGGGAGAGAGGACGAGATAAAGAAATGGAATAAAGAAGTGACTAAAGGAGGAGGGAAAGAAGAAAAGAAAAAACGAGAGATAGGAAAATTGGAAAGAAAAAAGAGTATGGAGAGTGGAAGGACAGGAAAAACAGAGGGAGTGAGAGAGGGAGAGATAAAGGGAGGAGGAAAGGAAGAAAAGAGTATAAAGGGAGGTAAAGGGAGAAAATGAAATAGGTATCGTAGAAAAGAAGAAGGGAGACACTGTGGTTTAAGGGGAAGGTTAAAAAAAAAAAAAAAAAAGATAATGGAAGGTAAGGATAAAGAAAAAAAGGAAATACAGAAGGGACTGAGAGAGAGAGAGAGAGAGAGAGAGAGAGAGAGAGAGAGAGAGAGAGAGAGAGAGAGAGAGAGAGAGAGAGAGAGAGAGAAAAAAAAATTAAGGAAGAAAGAGGGAGAATTGGAGGAAGAAGGACGGAGAAATAGAGGGAAAGAGAGAGAGAAATGGAGGAAGAAATAGAGGGAAAGAGAGAGAGAAATGGAGGAAGAAATAGAGGGAAAGAGAGAGAGAAATGGAGGAAGAAATAGAGGGAAAGAGAGAGAGAAATGGAGGAAAAGAGAGAGGGAGAAATGGAGGAAAGGAGAGGGAGAAATGAAGGAAAGGAGAGGGAGAAATGGAGGAAAGGAGAGGGAGAAATGAAGGAAGCGAGAGGGAGAAATGGAGGAAGAGAGAGGGAGAAATGGAGGAAGCGAGAGGGAGAAATGGAGGAAGCGAGAGGGAGAAATGGAGGAAGAGAGAGGGAGAAATGGAGGAAGAGAGAAGGAGAATGGAGGAAATAAGAGGGAGAGATGAAGGAAATAAGAGGGAGAGATGAAGGAAGAGAGAGGGAGATGTGGAGGAAGAGAGAGAGAGAGAAATGGAGGAAGAGAGAGGGAGAAGTGGAGGAAGAGAGAGAAATGAAGGAAGAAAGAGAGAGAAATGAAGGAAGAGAGAGAGGGAGAAATGGAGGAAGAGAGGGGGAGGAATGGAGTACGTGAGAAGGAGGGAAATGAAGGAAGAGAGGAAGACAAAAGAGCAAGTGAGTATGAATGAGTCAAAGAAAAAATAATCTCCGAAAAGAAAGTAGGAAATTAAACGAAGAATATAAAGTGAACAGAGAGGCAGAATATGAAAAAGAGAAAAGACAGAAAAACTAATGAATTATAAAAACGTAAGTACAAGGATAATGAGGAAAAACTGAAGAAAAAGTGACAGACGGGCAGGACAAAGGAAGATAATGGTTGTGTGTGTGTGTGTGTGTGTGTGTGTGTGTGTGTGTGTGTGTGTGTGTGTGTGTGTGTGTGTGTGTGTGTGTGTGTGTGTGTGTGTGTGTGTGTGTGTGTGTGTGTGTGTGTGTGTGTGTGTGTGTGTGTGTGTGAGAGAGAGAGAAAGAGAGAGGGGGAGGATAATGCTAAAGGGGGGTAGGAAAAGGATGAAGAAACAGGGGAAAAGAATAGCAAAGGGAGATGGAAGAATGGAGGGAAGGGAGGAGAGAAAATAAAGGGAGGAAAAGAGAAAGGGAGGTAAAGGTGGGAGATTAGAGGGAGGAAAAGAGAGAGAAAAACAGGTGGAACAGCAGGGGAAGGGAGGGAGGGAAGGATGGGGAGACAGGGAGAGGGGAGGGAGGGAGGGAGAATAAGGAGGAAGGGAGGAGAAGAGAAGAGAAAGGGAGGAAGAGAGGAGGGGGGAGAGAAGAAGGGTGTGGGAGGGGGAGAGAGATTTACTTCCAACTCAGGTAGAGAAAGAGAGAAAATCCTGGAGCTCCCCACAGTCTAATTGACCCAAGCAAAACACACGTTATCCAAATTAAGTCCATATTTTTTCGGCTACTTTCAGAATTTCACGCAAAAAAAAATCAGATCAGGCAACACGCAGGCAGAAAAAAATACAGGCAGAAAAATACACAGAGAAAATTACAGGGAGACAATCAGGCACAATGGCGCAAATTACAAAAAAATGGTACAAAAATGTGATCCCGTGTGGCTGGGACGAGAAATACGGGTTACAGGGTGATATTACAGCACACTCCCTTGCCACCACCACCAGCTCGGGGGTAATGGCGCGTGCTTGTTATTACACGTTACATATTACAAGCATTACAAAGCAGGTGGGCCGGGGTGGTGTTCCTGAATCCACGAGGTGTGTTAGTGCAGAGGATTTACCTGTAATGTAGAGCGTGTGATACTATTTACCCTTTATAATCAGGGGAAAATTTGCAGACTTGCCGTAAATGCACACAAAACCCTAACGTTTAATACAGAGGGGCCTTGTGATGGGAGAAACGTTTTGGCTCTAAAGGGAAAACGTTTCAGAGTCAGGATCAGCAGTGGTCTAAAGGTCAGGTGTTGAAAAAAAGCCACAAACCCATCCCAAGTTAATGTAGAGGACTGATTTGCTGTTAATACGATTTTACAATAAAGCCAAATTAACACACTCAGGTTTACTAAATCCACAATCATCTGAACATATATATATATATATATATATATATATATATATATATATATATATATATATATATATATATATATATATATACGGGGTTATAATGTTCAGTCAAGTGACCTCCAGATGACGAGTAGGTTAATCTCTGAAAAGTCTAAAGCACTGACTGTCGAGTTTGATATTTGGTTAATAGTTATGACGAAACATAGATGATTTTAGTGTTACTGATGACCGGAAAAAAAAAAAAAAAAAAAAAAAAAAATATGAGCGTGAGTACTAAAACCAATGTAATCTGTGGGACTGTTAAAATGTAACTGGGAGAGAGGGTGGGGGAGTATGTTACCTTGGCAATACCTTTACTGAACAAGTGAACGTAACAGTATGTATAATAGTCTGTTGGGGTAAATATTAGTTACCATTACACATTATTGGCTAAAACTCGTACAACAGAAGCAACGTGTAGAAGCCGAGTACAATACCACTAAGCCGTCACTATATGTGGGGGATCAGTTCCAATATACCACCGTTCTTCAAACCACCAGTACTGTAGGTTGGAAGAAAAGGGTATATCAACTTTATAGGTAGCGGTGGAGGTTTAGAAGTTAACAGGCAATGATTTGGTAGGCAACATGTTTCTAATTTAGAGTAAACTTATATATACATAAAAGAAGGTACAAACGCGCTGCACATAACGTGGGCTTAAAGCATTGGGGGGGGGGGTGAAGCGGTGTTTGTCACGCACTACAAGACAAACAGCATATTACGGTAGTGGAATATACCCGCTTTTAGATCTCATCACACACATTCTCGCACACCAACATGCACACACGAAAACACACACACACACAAGCATGCACGTACATACACACACACGCACACACACATACTGTGTACAGACACTATATATATATATATATATATATATATATATATATATATATATATATATATATATATATATATATATTCTCGACCGATTGAAGAAACCTATGTCTAATGTGCATTCATGTGTGACACATATAGTGAGATGAGTGTAGACAGAACGATAAAACTCTCTCTCTCTCTCTCTCTCTCTTGTGTCTGTGTGTGCGTGCTGGTATGTAGATGGATATATGGCAGCATTAGTCAAACAGCCTGGGTGATAAAAGAGCATAAACAGATCAATGGCAATCGCTTCCGCCCTCAAAATGTTCAGGGAAAAGACTGAAAATTCACTCCCAAAATGTGAAGAGGGAAAAAAAAGGGGGGGGGGGAGGAGACCTACTGATTACGCTTTTTCCAGACTCTCTTTACCGTTTAGCGTACCAGGTGGAAATGTGTTTTGAAGGACGGGAAAAAAGGGCAGGGAAGGGGTAGGGGACAGGGTGGTTAGAGAGAGAGAGAGAGAGAGAGAGAGAGAGAGAGAGAGAGAGAGAGAGAGAGAGAAGGCGGTAGGAAAACACGAAAGATGATGAAAATGAAAGGACTAAGACAAAGGTCAAAATAAAACACGAATAAAATAGTTCCCCAAGAAAAGTACGGCGCGGAGGACGAAGAAAACGGGCGAGAGGATGACGAGGTGAAAAGAAAACTGGAGATGAAGAGGGAGACTAACGCGGAGATTAAAAAGCGACTAAGCGGAGGAGTTGAGCAAGTGGAGAGAAAAATATGAGGGAGGATGAGGAGAGAAGTGAGGGGGAGATGAAGGAGAGGGATTGGTGAGGAAGAGAAGGAGGGATTTGGAGAGGGAGAGAGCCTTGGGGGTGAGATGTGTGGGGAGAGATAGAAGGTGAGGGATGTGGTGATGGTATGAAGGGAGAAGGTGAGAGGTTTGGGGAAGGGGAGGGGGGAGAGATTAGAGGGGTGATGGATGGGGATGGAAGAGGGGAGTGGTGGGTGTGAATAGGAAGGAAGAGGTAAACGAGAAGTGTGGAGGAAAGGGGGGTAGGAAGAGGGGGGAGGAGGGGGGGAGGGTGTGGAAGAAAGGGGGAGGGTGTGGAGGAAAGGGGGTAGGAGGAGGGGGGGAGGGTGTGGAGGGAAAGGGGGATGTACTGAAATGGTGGTGAGTGCTGGAGCAGAAACGAAGATGGGACTTGTACGCTGGTGAAAAATAGGCGTGATGAAATACGTTAAGCTTTTTTCAAGAAGAAAAAAAAAAGAGGAGGAGGAGGAGGAGGAAGAAGACGAAGATGAAGACGAAGACGAAGAAGATGAAGAGGAAGAGGGCCTGGCATCTTACAAGACAGTTAAAAGGTGAAAGGAGATTAAAAAAAGGAACGAGATAATTACCATACTAACCCTGTCACCATTGGGTTTTATGAAAGTAGTGAGGAGTAAAGTGATGGGGAAAAGGGAGAGAGAGGAGAGAAGGAGAGAAAAGAGAGAGAGGGGGGAGGAGAAAGGAGAGGGAGAAAAGCAAGTGTTGGAGAAAGGAGGAGTAAAGGGAGTGAGGGGAAAAGAGGGAGAAGAGAAAATGTGTTGGTGAAAAGACAGAGGATGAAAGCAAGGGGATGAGATAAGAAAGTAAAAGTGGGAAGGAGAGAGAGAGAGAGAGAGAGAGAGAGAGAGAGAGAGAGAGAGAGAGAGAGAGAGAGCAAAAGTATTGGAGGCAAGTGTGGTGACCCAGCCATAACTCCGGTACAAGATACGAGAAATACATACAGCCTACATGATACAGAGGCAGATACATAAACCCGCACACCATTACTACACACACACACACACACACACACACACACACACACACACACACACACACACACACACACACACACACACAGGCAAGGTAACACAGGGCACAGGTGAGGTGAGGTGAGGTGGGGTTAGGTTAGATTAGGTTAAGTTTTGTTTTGTTCTGTTTGGTTTGGATTTAGCTCAGTTTGGTTTAGTTTTGCTTATTTTAGTTTAGCTTAGTTTGGTTTAGTATGACCTGGCTTAGCTTGGTGTGGCTTGATTTGGACTGGGTTGGGTTGGGTTGGGTTGGGTTAGCTTTGTTTATTTAGGTTTGGTTGTGTTAGGTCAAGTTACGTTACATCGGGCTGTTTAAAGACGAAGGTAGGCTACTGTAAACAAGGTGATGTATTATGACTATGGTGTGATGCAATGGGTTTGGATGGAATAACCGCAATATGAGTCTGATGTATTGCAATAAAATTCTGATGTATTGCACGATAAAAAATGGAAATGCAAGCTTATGACAGACACGTATTCCCCTCTTTAACCATACAGTAGTTGACGGGGTTACACACAGAATACAAACCACGTATATTTTAGTATTATTAGGGGACACGCGCACGGTATCCTGTGTGTAAATATCATATCGTAGGAATTAGTGTAGTTATTAATATGACGTCCATTTCCATACCGAACCATCTCATCGCGGGGAGGGTCAAGCTGAATATATATTAATGGGGAAGAGATGAGAGAAGTGAGAATGATGAACAGGAGAGTCGAAGAATCCTGATGGCCATGTGAGATGTGTCAGTCTTTATATGTCACCCGTAGAACTGAAACAGCGAAATTACAAGCACATGAGAGGACTTCCTACCAAGACCCGTATTTAATGTCCCTCAGGCCTTACACTTACACCCCTGGACTAGAGAAATACGCAGATCAAGAGACAACCATCCCATCAGCGAGACATAATACGAGGATACATGAAAGCCACACACTGCTGAGACACACATCAGTCTCGTAATACTGGCACACATAAAGAAGATCCCTCCCTCCATTACCCCAGAGGAAGGGTAAGGGGTCAGGGGAGGGGCTGAGGGGTGAGATAAGGGAGAGGGATACGGGAGAGGGAGGGAGAGGGACGTGAGGGGTGAGAGATATAGGTAAGGGAGGATCTGAAAGAAGGGGTGAAGGGAGATGGTGACAAGAAAGGGGATGAAGGGTGAAAGATAAGGGTAAAGGAGGGGATGAGGGAAAGGAGTGAGGGTGAAGGGTAAGGGAGGAAGGAGAAAAGGGGAGAGGGGAGAA
This sequence comes from Coenobita brevimanus, assembly GCF_032717465.1. Lineage (NCBI taxonomy): Eukaryota > Metazoa > Arthropoda > Malacostraca > Decapoda > Coenobitidae > Coenobita > Coenobita brevimanus. The sequence goes on along the minus strand of NC_137043.1, from coordinate 28,111,453 downwards.
CGGTAAGGGGAAAGCGAGTGAGGGAGGGAGGGAGGAAGGGTGAGAGGTGTAGGCTGAGATGAGGGAGGGAGCAACGGAAGGAGGGGTGCGGGGAGAGGGGATAGCAGGGAGGAGGAGGAGTGAGGGGAAAGGGGACCAGGGAGGAGGGGTGAGGGGAAAGGGGAGAGCAGGGAGGAAGGAGGGGTGAGGGGAAAGGGGACAGCAGGGAGGGAGGAGGGGTGAGGGGAAAGGGGACAGCAGGGAGGGAGGAGGGGTGAGAGGAAAGGGGACAGCAGGGAGGAAGGAGGGGTGAAGAGAGAGGGACAGCAGGGAGGGAGGAGGGGTGAGGGGAAAGGGGACAGCAGGGAGGGGTGAGGGGTGTGCTACGTACGGTCAGTGGACAAACAGCGTGGCGGGGGTGCAGTAATCTAGTCAATAAAGAATTAAATTGGGTTGTGTCAGGCCAGCAAAGCGGTGTGTGTGTGTGTGTGTGTGTGTGTGTGTGTGTGTGTGTGTGTGTGTGTGTGTGTGTGTGTGTGTGTGTGTGTGTGTGTGTGTGTGTGTGTGTGTGTGTGTGTGTGTGTGTGTGTGTGTGTGTGTGTGTGTGTGTGTGTGTGTGTGTGTGTGTGTGTGTGTGTGTGTGTGTGTGAGAGAGAGAGAGAGAGAGAGAGAGAGAGAAAGAGATGCGGTGGGAAAAAAGTGAGGCAGGGGAGCATAAAGAAACAAAGCTGAGGATTTAGGTAAAGAGGGGAGGAGGGAGGGTGATAGGGATATAAGGGAGGGAGAGAGAGAGAGAGAGAGAGAGAGAGAGAGAGAGAGAGAGAGAGAGAGAGAGAGAGAAGATAATAGAGGTGGGAGGGAGGAAGGGAGGGTGGGAGACTGACAGAAAGGGGGAGGAAGGGAGACTGGAAAAGAGGTGGTGGTTGCGAGACAGAGGGAGAGAGGGAGGGAGGGAGACAAACAGGAAAGGGGGTGGAGGGAGATTGAGGGACGGAGGGTGGAAGAGATTACAGGGAGAGAAAAAAAGGTAGGGAGGGAGGGAGGAAGTTATATGGGATGGGAGAATAGAAGGGATGGAGGAAGGAGGACTGGTATGAGAGATGGAATTATTGTAGTGGGGGTTTTATTCGAGAGAGAGAGAGAGAGAGAGAGAGAGAGAGAGAGAGAGAGAGAGAGAGAGTTAGGAGTGAGGGAGGGAGAGATGAAGGGAGGGGAGGTAATGTGGAGGGAAAGGAAAGAGGAATGGAGCACTCATGAAGCCGGGAGAAGGGGAGGGAGGGAGGAAGAGAGAAAGGGAGGAAATTGGGAGGAACGGAGGGAAAAAAGCAAGAGACAGGGAACAGAGAGGGAGGGAGAGAGGGTGAAATGGAGGTAAGACAGAGGGGAAGGAAGGGGCCATGATGAAAAAATGGAGGGGAGAGAGGGAAGAATGAATGGAGAGAGGGAGGGAGGGAGGAAGGGGAATGTTGAGGTTGAAAAGGAAGCAAGGGAGAGAGTCATGAAGATGGAAGAAGCGAGGAGGGACAGAGAAAGTAGGGGAGGAAGAGGTAGATAAAGAGGAAATGAAGAAGGAAGATGGAAGGAAGGAGAGAAGAAGGATTGGGTACGGGAGAAAGAAAGAGAAGTGTAGGAGAGAGAGGATGGGGAATATGAAGAGAGGGAGGGAAGGAGAAACGATGGGGAAGGAGGAGGGAATAAGACAAAGAGAAGGAGGGAGAGAATGTGCGAAAGATGGGGAGGGATGGAAGGAATGACGGGAGAGAGAGAAAGCAAAGAAGGAATGGAAAGAAAGGAAGGCGGAAGGGAATGACCGAGGTATCGATGGAGGGAAGGAGGAAAATGGGGAAGGTAGGAGGAGTAATGGAGAGAGAGGAAGGGCAGGAGGGGAGGGGAGTGAGGAAAAGAAAGAGAAGGGATATGGGAAGCAATGAATGAAGGGAAGAAGCCATCCAAAGTGAAGAGAGGAGGAAGAAAGGAGACGAAAGAAGGAAGGGAGGGAGGATGGGAGCGAGGGAGGATGAGAGCCAGGGAGGGAGGAGAGAGCCAGGGAGGGAGGATGGGAGCGAGGGAGGGAGGATGGGAGCTAGGGTGGGAGAATGGGAGAGAAGGAGGGAGGGAGGGAGAGATAAAGACAGAAAGGAGGGTAGATAGGACTGAAGAAGGGGGTCGGTTAGGGACGGGGGGGAAGGAAAGCAAGGGGTCATGTGGGGGGGGGGAGAGAGAGAGAGAGAGAGAGAGAGAGAGAGAATGTGAGGGAAATATATGGCCTAGAGAAACGCGGCAAAAAGAACTTAAACCAAAAAGAGAAAAAATCCGAAACAAAAGAATAACGAAAGCTGGAATTGCGTCCGCCTTGTTCACATTGTATCGTCCTTCCTATATTGAAAAAATCCGACCCCTCAACCGCAGAGAGAGAGAGAGAGAGAGAGAGAGAGAGAAAGAGAGAGAGATAGAGAGAGTGAGAGACAGAGAGAGAGAGAGAGAGCACATCTTCCCTAACTTAACCTCACTTCAAGTTTAAGAAACTGAGAGACAAGTAATGTGGGTGGCTGCAGTGGATTCGAACTTAGGTCCCCGTAAACAGCGTACAAACACACATCCGTCATGCAGGCTAACACACACACACACACACACACACACACACACACACACACACACACACCGCTCGCTGGTGCAGTGGTAACGTTCCCGCTTGCCAACTGGTGAACGGGAGTTCGCGCCTCGCTCAGGTTGCGAAAAGTTTCACTGACGAAGTAGGTGGTTACTGTCCCCCTCAAGCAAGGGGACGGGTGTGTGCGTGTGTGAAGGTCACAGCCTTGCCCTTAGATCGGACTATATGAGCTCTCAGCTCCCTTCCGGGAGGGTAAAAAGCTGACCATCACGACCATCAAGTGATCCTGACCGACCCGGTGAATTACACACACACACACACACACGCACACACTCCAAACATGCACCCCCTCGGAAAAAAAAAAAAAAAAAAAAACAAAGACAAAAGATTATAACTCCAAAATCAAGAGCGAGGCGAGGACTAAAGATGGCGGAAGGGGAAGGCGGAGGAGGACGGGGCAAGATAAGAGCCAGCCGGAGAAATAAAATGGCGAAATAAAAGCCAGTGGAAGGAGGAGCGGCAGTGGATTAACTTCAGGTCGCGTAAGCTGTAATCGTCGGGAAATTTAGGGCAGCTGTACCGTCTTGGCGAGGGTACCGGGGGTGGGAAGGGTTAGGGTACGTGGGTAGGTGGTAAGGGACGGGGTTATGGGGGTGTGGTGTGGGTGTGGGTGGGTTGGTCTGAGTGGAGTGTAAGTGGGTGATGGTGTGGTGGGGTGTGAGTGGTTGTGTGGTGGTGGTTGTAGTGTGGTGGTGTGTAGTGTTGGTTATGGTGTGGTGGCGTGTGGTGTTGAGTGTGGTGTGGTGGTGTGTGGTGTTGGTTGTGGTGTGGTGGTGTGTAGTGTTGGCTCTGGTGTGGTAGTGTGTAGTGTAGGTTGTAGTGTGGTGGGGTGTAGTGTTGGGTGTGGTGTGGTGTGTAGTTTTGGCGGTAGGGTATGTGGGTGGTGAGAGAGGCCATAAGGGTACGAGGTGGTGGTACGTGTGTGGTTTGTAGGTGGGTTTTTGGGGTGAAAGTGGGTGTTGGTGGAGATCGTGTATAGTGCTCGGGGCGTGGTAGTGGTGGTGTGTTGTCGGGAGCATATTTGAGGAGGATATGTAAGTGATGGTGGTGATGGGTCGCGACGGTTGTGGTTTGGGATGGTTTGTGGTGGTGTGTACTAGTGGTGGTATATAGTGGTGGGGTGTTGTGGTAGGAGTATATTGAGATCAAATCAGACACGGAGTAGATTATGAACTGATCAGAAACTGCTTGCGAAAATGCTTGAGTTGGATTTCGACTGGAATTGGCAAATAAAAGAACTGAAATGGAATAGATGAAGTGATGTGAGCTGACGTTATATATTAAAGAACAAATAGCATGGCAGGCCGTATTATACAGGCAAGTTTTGTGCAGATTATGCAAATCATACAGTAAAAGCCATAAAATCGCCCACTAAAACACACAGAACACTGCCTTACGGTCACCTTGCTAAAGCCATAATTTGCGTTCCTTTTAAAATCTGTTGACAGTGTGCATCGTTTGGTATGTACAGTACGACGGCACAGAATTCGTTTATTTGGTTTAGGTGTAGAATGTTTCGCTCAGTGAATGATACTATGCTGGAGGATGTTTTGTTAAGTCTTTATGTGATGAGAGTTAGAGTATATGTACTTGAAGCTCTTCCTCCACTGATAAAGTAACTATTAAATTCCAGTGCAAGGATATGGTTGTTGTTGTTGTTATTATTGTTGCTCTACCCCGGTCTGTCTGGCCAAGAAACCGATCAACCACAAGCAAGAAGCCGCCTTCCTGTGGCAGACAGCGTCTCGCCAGGGTCAGAACTGGATCCTTCCACATGGCGAGGTGCTGAGAAAATGGAGGAGGCATAGCCCCTAAGAGGATGAGCTGTGTCTAGGAGATAATTATGTATGTGTACTGGCTTTAACCCGGACTTTCACTATATCCCCGACTGCGAATGTTGTACAAGGCCATTACCGGGCCTTGGCCCCACTTCATTCTCATGGTAATGCCTCCCGGGACAATAGTAACAATCCACCTACTACTTCTGGACGGAATTACTGGTGCTGCATCTTACCCAAGGATGACCCGCGACTGAGTCGGACACATGCACCGGCCGCCCACCCCAAAATGATGCAGCAAAATTTATCATGTAATCAGGGCCAAAGAGAATGTATGTCAGGACTGAGGATGGTCATACAGACTGTACGGAAACGAATGCTATTAGGTGACTCATCAGGATATGTAGAGGCGAAAAAAATAATCTCTGACATTTTACCACCTACGAGTGTGTGGAGAGTTGGAGAACGTTTATACACAACTAACAGGTCCTTGTGTCCAGGTCCTGTGTGACAAGGTGTGGATAAAACTCAAAGTGTCTAGGGTACGTCTTTGCCTGTGTCTGTGAGCGCCAGGAGACGCTTATCCCTCGTCCATCCTCCCGTTGTTTATATTCAGGAGACATACCACTCTTGAATTACCTACAGTAGATCACTCGCATTGTTCACAGTGTACTGATCATTCTTATCTGAGGGAAACTGATGATTTGGAATTGGAAAGTCACATGAACTAAATTACACTAAAAATTATTAACTTTATGGATTCTGAGTTGGATTTTAACTGGTGGTGACAGAAGTGGAAGTGATTAGGAAAGGCCTGCCCCTGATCGTAGGTTATAAGCCCATGTTCCTTGGCTGTTTCTGATGTTTACTTATCACTATCTTACTCCTCCTCCTCTTCTTCTTCTCCTTCTCCTTTTCTTTTTTTTCCTTCTTCTTCTTCTTCTTCCTCCTCCTCTTCTTCCGCCTCCTTTTTCTCCTCGTCTTCTTCCTCCTCCTCCTCCTCTTCCTGCTCCCACTCCTTTTCTTTATCTTCTTCATCCTCCTTATCCTCATTCTAGTGGTTGTCGTCATCATCATCATCATCATCATCCGTTTTCCCACCTAAAGATACTTATTACGTCAAAATATTCTCTTGCTGATGAGGGTATCCTTAACGTCAAAGAAAATTACCGAAATAACACACCAAGCCACATCCAAAAATAAACTACTTAGAGCCGGTATGAAGCCTCCAAAAATGACGATAATACAGCCAAAAATCACCATAAATCACCACGAAAAGGGTTTAGAATAAATTAAGTGCTTCATTTTGGGAAGTCGTCCTTATGATGACTGCAGTCGACTGGTGGTTGAAAGAAAAAAATAAAAATAAATAAAAAATAACGTCTTGGTGCATGGTTTCGAGTATGGTGGTTTCTGGGTCTTCGAAGATAATGGTGGTAGTTTGTGGTAGTAGATGGGAGTGGTACATGGAAGTGGTACATGATCTACTCTACTGTAGGTACACGTGAAGGAAAGCCAGACAGATCCCAGGATGAAAGTGGTGCGGTACGCGATGGTCGTCATGGTACGGGAGAATGGTACATGGGAGCGGTACAATAGGAGGTAAGATAAACTGAAGAGAAGGGAAACTTGGCGTGTGATAGATATTAGGTCCCAAATGGTACGTAATGGTGGTATATGGTACGGTACATGATGGTAGGTACAGTGATAATGGTACACGAAGATGGTGCATGGGATGGAGGGTCAGTAAATGGTACACGATAATGGTACATGGGAGAGAGCGGTGTGCGGGAGTGGTACAAGGAAGTGGAAAGAATTACGGTGTGAGAGTAAGGACTGCAGAAATTTCCCACATGGTAGAGAAGTTACGGGGTGGGGGTGAGGGTGGGGGGTGACAAAGTGGGTGGGGGAAATGGTGGGCGAGGGAAAGAATATCCTTGAGTTACGATGCCTGAGGAGGGTGGGGAGGGGGGTAAAGGTACAGGCGAGGAAAGGGAAGATAGGGGATGGTACAGTCAGAGATTAGATGGTACGGTGCGACGAAGCGAGAGAATAAGGTGCTAATGTGGTAGGCATAGTAGGGTACCGTGAGGGAAGGGGGAGGCAGGAGAGGTACGGGGGAGGAACGGCAAGATGTGGATGGTACAGTAAGTGAGATCGGATGATGCGGTACGACGGTGCACGAAAATGAGATGCCAAATAAGGAAAAGCACAGTATAGAAAAAGTACCGGGGGGAGAGGGAGCAGGGTACACAGATGGCACGGTACAGAGGTTGGGGATGGTACAGTGAGAGATGACGCAGTATGGTACGGAGTGATGACACGATATAAGGTGCTGTGTTAAAACTAAAGGTACAAATGGAACTATGTCTACTAAAGCTGTGGAAAGCCAAGCCTGGAAACCACATGATCACCTACACTGACGCTTGCTGACAACTACACATACTTACTGACACCTACACTTAAACCTGCTGACACGTACACATCCTACACACATATACCCACACCGTCCCTCCTCATCAACCCTGTGCATACACTCGTACGTATTTCTTTGTACGTGTGTTCGTTTTCGCGGCCTGAAAGATCAATACATTTGTCAGGTGACCCGATTTTTGCAGCTATAAATGGCAGTCAGTGGCCTCCCTTTCTTGTGTGATTTTTTTACTTTTGCTTACTAGCCCTGTATTATATTTACTGCCTTCATGGATCTAGAGAAAGCATGTGACAGAACAGACAGACAGACAATGTGGATGATGCTGAGAGTATATGGAGTAAACAGGCAATTACTGAATGCTGCTGAGTATGTTTGAGGTGAACGGGTTGCAGTACGTGTGCAGGATGAATTGAACAACGTTTTTTATTTCAATGTTGGACTGAAACAGGGATGTGTCATGTCTTCCACAGTTTTCCAGTGTCATGTATGGAAGACATCATAAAAGAATTGGAAGGCAGGGTACTAGACGTAGAATCCCCTTAATGGGGGAGAGAAGGGAGTGGAAACTGCTCGTACTAATGTTTGCTCGTAATACTGTTCTGTTAGGTGGTGGCGACCGTCAACCACTAATGATGTAGTGCTGCCTTCTTCTTCCTTCACATTTATCATTTTTTTTTTTTTTTCTGTGTCTGCCTTCCTCTTTTCTTATTTCTTCCTTAAAATCCGGTCACATTTTATTACTCTTCTTTCTGTGAGAGGTGGCTCTAAATTAAGTGACATGCCTAATGGTTTCTTGTAATCTAGGAAACCATTTACTACCTGGACGGTAACCATAGAACCAAATAACGGTGTGTTGTGAAGCCTGCTATGGTGCCCCTGTTAACAGTATGGAGAGATGCATATGTGGCGTCCATCCAGGAATCAAACCGCCACACTCTTCCCCGCGCCTCCCTGTGGAGAGGCGCTGTCCCCCGCAAGGGAATATCGGTTCATTGCCCGGGATGGCACTGCAGGGATAGCTTGCCTGCGATTGATAGGTCTGCTCTGCCAGACAGACAGGGGTTACCCAACAACAACAACACCAAAAACAACAACAACGACAAGTAGGGGTTGCAGGGCCAAGTGAATATGTTTTAAGTACCACTAAGCTAATAAACGAAACTTGAAAGTGAATGTGCAAAAAGCAATGTTATGGTCTTTGAGAAGAATTAAGCCACAGTGTGCGTAGTGAGGCTGAATGGTCAGAAAGTGGAGAATATCAAGGCGTTCAGGTATCTGGGTAGTGTGAGAAGCAGAGATGGCAGTACTGAAGACGAGAAAGGAGAACCAGCAGAGCAGAGACAGGGGGTTGCATGTGCAGAGGAAATACAGTCAGTATTAAAGTATCGATGGTTGGGAAAATTGGTCTAGTTTTGCTGACACTGGAATCTTTTATCAGGATGGTTCAAAAAATATACCACCCGATATATGGCGATTTCTGCGATTTCGACTCCATATAATTACCAAGGACAGTATTTGCAATTAAAATCACAGGGCGCCAAATATTCCATAATGCTTGGTCTACGTCTCAGAATGATACGTGTGGTAAGATGGCCGATACTTCTTTGACTGTTCATTGTGGGAGTTTGACAGGGAAATGGGAGGTGAGCATGGAAGTAAATTGCCCTACAGCATTCTTTCCTAGACTCAAGTATGGGGCTGAAGTTTGGATTTGCTGTAAGGGCACGCGTCAGGTGAGAGGGGAGTGGAAATGAATCATCCGAGAGAGGTGTGTGGAGTTACGTGGAGGGCCAGACAAATGGGGAAGTTCGGGAGCGATGTGCTGTTGATGTGGCTAAGCTGGAAAGTTTTAAAAGTAGGGTACCCCATGACGGTTTAGCAATGAGGAGAAAATGGAGAGTGGAAGACCAACTTAAGACTGAGAATGGAGAGTGGGAGACCGACTAATGGAGAGTGAAACTAGTGGGGTGAAAGGACACAGAGGAAAGAAGAACCCGAGGATGAGATGGATGGGTGGCGTGGAGAGGCATATGAATGATGGTGGGGTGAGGTTAAAGGGAGGGCAGACTGATCGCGGAGAGGGGTTTGTTCGTAGCCACTCCTTCTGGAATTATCGAGCTTGGATTAAGAAAGACATTAAATTTTTTGTGTCTTCCTCCATTGCTACGGATTAATGAAAACTTAAAAGAAAAAAAAAATGTGGTGCAGGTATGGATAAGAACGGAGAGAGAGAGAGTAGCATGAGATAAAAGATAAGAGAACAAAAAAGAGAAGTTCGTTTGTGAAGCAGATAATAGTTCAGCCTGATGTGAGGAAAAAGTGATAACAGCATGAGAGAGATAAGAGATACAAAATGAGAGACAAGTGATAGGTGAGAGATAGGAGGTAAGAGAGATATGGAAGTGGCGAAAGAGATAAGAGGCAAGAGAGATAAGAGGTAAGAGAGATGAGAGGTAAAAGAGACAAGAGATAAAAGGAGAGATGAGAGGCAAGAGAGGTAAGAGATAAGAGAAAGGAGAGATGAGAGGCAAGAGAGGTAAGAGGGAAGAGATAAGAGGTAAGAGAGGTAAGAGGTAAGAGATAAGATGCAAGGAGGGAGACAGCGAGGTAGGACGGTGGAGCAGATAAGAAAGCGGTGTGTGACCCCCCGCCCAGAAATTCCTTGGCTAATCGTCTTAAGGTGGAGTTGTGTGAGCCTACCCCCCCTCCCCACCCTCCTCTCCCCACCCACCACCCTCCTCCTCTCCCCGCCCACCACCCCCTCTCCCCACCCTCCCCTCCCCCAAACCACCACCACCAACACCACCACCAGACCACAAACTTTTATTGGAGGCGAAAACACACACACACACACACACACACACACACACACACACACACACACACACACACACACACACACACACACACACACACACACGAGTACTGGTTTTTTAAAATTACATCAGGTCCGGAAATAAAGTTGGTGGGAGAGAGAAAATTACATATAGTTTTTTTTTTTTTTTTTTTTTTTTTGAGGGGGAGGGGGGAGAGAGAGAGAGAGAGAGTCTGAGGCAGCCATCCCCCAGTCCGGCATAAGGTACCTCCCCAGCTCCTGACTGAGCCGTATATACTCTTTTCACATTAACTTGGCCTAAAATTGTCACCTCCCTCACGATCACTATACACTTTTTTCACACTAACTTGGCCTAAAATTGTCATCTCTCCGTCATGATCAATATATACTCTTTTTACACTAACTTGGCCCAAAATTATGATCCTTCTATACTCTTTTCACACTAACTTGGCCTAAATCTGTCACCTCTCCATCATGAAAAACTTAGTTGTAATAATACGTAGCAATGAAATACCACGCCAGTCAAGAAGAAAGGCTATGGAAGGGATGTAGAACCAGAGAATTGTCTTTTGCTGCCACTGAGCCATGTGAAATAAGCTGCAAATGGATGAAAATCATGGCCAAGTTTTAGTGAAAGGAGTACAGTGGGCTTGTTCTTATCTGAAGGAGCTGGACCAATCCCACAACTTTAAATACTGTCACGAATGCAAGGTCTTAGCTGTGAGGTGAGAATGAGTCTGCCTGGTTACTTGTTCAATTGATCCTTCAGTTTGACTACACTGGACATCGACTGAACTGAAAGGGGTTACGGTACTTCGTCAGGTTGAAATAAAATTGCTATAGTATCTACGTAGCTACACGGCACCCAGGTAAGAGTCCTAATAATGTGTGAAAAAAAAAGAAGAATTACACACATATGCATGACCAATCCCTTAAGATACGGAAACAAACATTCATTTTTTTAAAGCATACCAGCAGCAACATCCATATACACAATCATCATCATCATCATCATCATCAGTATCATCATTATTATCACAACCTCCACCACCACCAGCACCACCACCACCACCACCACCACAACCCTAATCCTCTCCTCTCTCCTGCACTAAAAGATGGGTTGAGGTAGGATCCAGGAACAAGGAAAAACAATTTAGTGAGAGAGCTACCAACAGCATGCCCGTGGAACTGGCCACACAATCATTCACACCTCATTCAAGCTCCCGGAATCCTGGCTCAATTTCACAGACCTATTAATCTATCTATCTGTGTATCTATCTATCTATCTATCCATAGCCAGACGCCATAATTTCAGAAGGGACGGACACAAACAAATCCATCCCATGTAATCTTGTTCTCCGCGATCAAGCCTCCCTCTCTTCAACTCACACTCCCCTCATTCATACACCTCTCCATCCCAACCCTCCATCTCATCCTTTGTCTCCTCCTTCCAAGCCTCCCCTCATCTCACTCCCATACACTTCTAGCCAGTCTCTCATTCTCCATTCTCTCCACATGGCAAAACACATTCTCTACAAAATATATTAGCAAATGTTCTACCAGTGTGAAGAAGGAAAATAACACAAACACAAGGGCAGAGGAAAAAAAAATGAGGACAAAAAGAGGAAAAACATGGGGAGTAATATTTTTGCATGCATACTTCCCTCCCCGGCCCGCGGCTTTGAAAAAAAAAACTCAGGAATATTAAGTCTGTTTTTCCTCTTTCTTCTCCACCGGCTGCACGTATGGAGTTTCTTTGGAAAATTTTGAGTTGTGTAAAAATTCTGTGGGTTGTGTTGGTAGGGAGGGGGATGGTATGGAAGTAATGTATTTGTGTTATTTTTCGCGTTATGTAGATTATTAATTCTTTCAGGTTTTCACTGTACTTCTCCGGTTATTTTTCGTGTTATGTATGCTATTCGTTCTTTTCGTTACCTGTGCTATTTTTGTTACTCATTACGAAGGGTACCAGGCGTTGTCCGGGTATAACCTATTGATCATGCATACTGGCGTTCTCTGGGACCCTGGTTAACCCACTCCCCCTGTGCAAGAACACCCTGAGGTCCTACTTCTACCCACTGAGCCAATGTTCTTCCTTGGGTTCATTTCCTCAGGGACGTTATTTCCCACTGGCCTATTCCTACCACTGATCCTTTTTCCCACTACCCACCCAACCACCAACCCATCCCACCCGCCCAGCTCACCCACCTACCTATCAACCTACCCACCCACCCATCTCGTCCACTCACTCAAGCACCCACGGTGCCTCACCACACCCACCCAAACCTGCCCACCCACCCCACCCAACCAGACCCAGCACACCCACCCTCCCACCTTTTCACCCACTCCTCCCACCCTGCCCCTCCACACCCACCCATCCACTCAATCATGCCCACCCACTCCACCCGCCCAACCCACCGCACCAATCCGTCCACCCATCCAACCCGTGGTAGCTAAATTGATGGTTGTAGAAGCTTAAAAATAATCTACGATAATTAGTTACTATGTTTCCATCATTCTGACTTACTAATTGCTACTTAGCTCTAATCTTGGTCATCAGGGGCGCCACTTTACCACCTGTAATGTACACAATTCAATTCGTCGTAAAAAGTTACACCTGTTACAGCAATTAAGAGAGTTATATATTTAACCCCTTGATTTCCTTAGAGGACAGAGAGAGAATATATATATATATATATATATATATATATATATATATGGATTCTTCGTGTTATGTATATTATTTGTTCTTGCAGACTTCACTTTACTTCTCATTTCCCCTGTAGGATATGTAAATTACTCGTTTTTTTTTTCCAGTTTCCATTTTACTTTTCAACTGTTCCCTCGTGTTACGTTTATTACTCACTATAGTAAGAATTACTTTTCATAATTAGTTATTCTATTTACTTGTATTTTCACCGTAATTTTCCAGATAGGCTTCATGTATATAATGTACCAACTCTATCAAAATTCACTCTACCTTAGCCGTAATTCTTCGTGTTACATATTCATTCTAAGCATGTCTTTCACTCTGTTTTCCAGTGTCAACCCTCCACTTTACTGCCTCATCACTCACTCTCACTGTCACCATCTTTGTATCCACTTCATCTTCACCACATTCTTTGGTCACTTCACTCACTACAACCATCCCTTATTCCACTCGTCCCGTTTGTCACATTCACTACACACTCACCTTACATCACTACTGCTCTACGTCATCTTCATCACAAGTACTATACTCACTTTCCCCCGCCACACTCACACCTTCATCTTGTCTCGTCTATCACTGTCACTTTGCTATCATCATCTTCACCATAAAATCATTCTTCTCTTCACTAATCACTCTCACTCGTCATGTTCATCTCTCAAGCTTACTGTCATAGGCTATTTCTTACTTTATTTTCTGCTTCTCTGTCTTCGTCTCTTTTCTCATTTCATCTTCTTCACAGACTCTCACTCCTAACTTGTCACTTTCACTCTTCATATTCACCTCTGAACCTTGCTGTGATATATTGTTGGCATTTTCATCTGTCACTCTCATTCTATAACCAACATTTTCTTCATTTTATCTTCACTACAGGCTGTCACTTTTCACTTGCCAGTCGCACCTTCATCTCGCTTCTCACACGCCTTATATTCGCCATTCTCACACCTGCTCTCACTCTCACTTCATCTTCACCAACAACTCTTTATTTTACCTTCCCTCCCAGTGCCATCACATTCACTACTCAACGTGATCTCACTTTCCACATCATGATCTATTGCTTATCATCGTTCCCCCCCCCTCTCTCTCTCTCGTGTTGTGGGAACGGCTCAGTCTGCTGGTGTGGGAGCCGCAGGTATTATGAGGCTGCCTTGTGAAATTTCCAGTTAAATTAAAGGATGTATAAAAGAGGTACAAGGTAGGGTAGTGGATGTTGGAGTGGCCCTGGTGAGAGAGGATAGTGTTTGGAAACTCCCTGTACTGTTGTTTGCAGATGATACTGTGTTGTTGAGTGAAGACGAAGGGGAGCTGCAAGGCTTGGTGGATGAGTTTGAGAGAGTGTGTAAGAAACGGAACCTAAAGGTGAATGTAGGGAAGAGTAAAGTGATGGTCTTTGAGAGAGGTGAAGTTAGTGAATGTACAGCGAGGTTGGATGGTGAGGAATTGGAAAATGTGAGTACGTTTAAGTATTTGGGTAGTGTGATGAGTAAGCATGGAGGTTTGGAGGGTGAAGTGCTTGAAAGGGTACAGCAGGGAAGAAAGGTTGCTGGTTCCTTGAAAGCAGTGATAAGAAACAGGGAAGTGAGCATGGAAGTGAAAAAGTTACTACATGACAGTATTGTGATACCAACTCTAACGTACGGAAGTGAAGCTTGGACATTGTTGGAAGGACACAAGTCAAGAGTGAGAGCAGTGGAAATGAGTTATTTAAGAGGAGCCTGTGGAGTCACGTGGAGAGACAGGCTGACGAATGAGGATATAAAGGAACATTGTGGTGTGGATGTGGATGTGATAGGAAGCGTTATGAGGAATACACTGAGGTGGTTTGGCCATGTGGAGAGGATGGAGGGTGAAAGACTGACGAAGAGAGTGTATATGAGTGAGGTGGAGGGGGAAAGAGGGAGGGGGAGGCCGAGGATGAGATGGAGGGATGGGGTGGAGAGGTATATGAGAGAGGGGGCTGTGAGTTGGGAGCAGGGCAGTGTAATGACGGGGGACAGGGCGACTTGGAGGCGATTTGTTTGTGGCCACCCCAAACGGGATTGAGGCGTCTGGCAATAGATAGATAGATAGATAAAAGCAGACACTGTAAAATTTAAGAGGGGTTATGGGAAGTGAAAAATTATGTAGGGCAGACACTGATGACGCTAAGTGAGTCATTGAGTCGTGCAATATATGGACTACCTTATATATAAAGTCTTCCTTCCGACCTTCCTCCCTTTATCACTCCTTCACACCTACTTCCGTCCATCCTTCCACCCTTACCTCTCAAAATTCCCTTTCCCCTTTCACTCTCATTCTCATCTCCGCCTTTTCCTTGCACCCTTGCACCGTCACTTTTTTTTAACACACTTTCATCCCTCACGCTCATTTGCACATTCGCCCTCACCTTCACTCTGCCGTGCGACATTCACCCTCACTCTCCCTCGATACCCAAGCTTACCATCCTTCACCTTCACTCTCAACTTCACACTTTCTCCACATTTTTCACTTTCATCCTTACTTCCCCCTTCCCCCTCACCCTCCACGACTTTTTATCCCCCTTCGCAGCCTCTCAGTCTTACTTTCTCTCCTGCCTGTCTTCCTCATCTTCCACTTTCATTCTCAGTTTCTCCGCTACCCCTTACCTCCTCTCCCCACTCTCCATCATCACTCTTACTTTGTCTTTCTCCCTCTCCCTTACCTTTCACTCTTGCCTCCTTCCTCCACCTTCCACTTTCACTCTCCACTCTTTCCTTTCCTTCCCCACCAATACCTCACACTTAATCATTTTTTTCCATCCTCTCTCTTACCTTTCATTCTTACCTTCTCTTATGCTTTTCTCTCTCACCTCCTACTCTCACTCTCACTTTTCACCTTCTCCCCTACCTTTGCTCCCCCTCCCTCACCCTCACTCACACCAC
Organism: Coenobita brevimanus; assembly: GCF_032717465.1. Taxonomy (NCBI): domain Eukaryota; kingdom Metazoa; phylum Arthropoda; class Malacostraca; order Decapoda; family Coenobitidae; genus Coenobita; species Coenobita brevimanus. The sequence continues at coordinate 28,096,148 of NC_137043.1, read as the reverse complement.
CTTTCTATTTTCCCCCTTTAACTCTCCCCCTCACCCTTACCTGTGCCTCCCTCCCTCCCCCTTCCCTCACTTTCCACCCTTACTCTCCCCCCTCGCCCTCACCTTTTCCTCCCTCCCTCACTCTCCACTCCCCCGTTCACCCGTATCTTCTCTTCATTTCCTCTCCCTGCATCCTCACATTCCTTCCTTCGTTTCACCCTGCAGCCTCATTCTCACACTAGCCATCACCCTACCTCCCATTTCACCCTTACTTTCACCCTGGTATCCAAGTCTTTCTCACCCATTCAGTCACTCTGCTTCCCTACTACTCCTGTCTCTTACCCATCCTCTCCCTTCCTCTCTTACCTCTCCCTCTGCCTTACGATCTTCTCTTCCTGCCTTTCTCACTCTTCTCCTTTTCACCCTACCTCCCTTTTGCCTCTCTCATCACCCTGCCACCTCCCTTACCCTAGCCATCGTCCTTCCCTTATTCACTGCCCCCACCTTCCTCTGTCCTAGTCTCTCTCGTAATCTCTTTCACCCTATGCTCTCTACTTTCCCTTACCCTCTCACCCTTGCCATCACCCTATCTTCCTTCTCCTCTGCCTGTTTCACCCTATCCGTGTCCTTCACCTTAGCCACCGCCCTGCCTCCCTTCTCGCTCTCATCATCACCCTACCCCCTACTTCACCCCAACACCCCACCACCCTTTACCCCTCTCACCTTTACCATCACTCCACCACCTTCCCTTTCACCCTACATCCCCTCTGCCCCAACCTGCTTCACCCTCGCTCACCCTGCCCCCGCCACCCTAGGGTATGCAGGCCACAAGCAATTAAAACTCACCCCAAGGCTACGATTCTAATACAACCCGTTTTTTTTTTTCCGGCCATTTGCAAGGGACACTGACATATATGAAAACCTGACCTCCATTTTATAAGCCATGCGAAATTAAGGGATAGAGAACGAAATATAATGAAATAAAGCAGTAACTGTGATGTATTTTAGCGTTTTATTGATGCTTATACCAGAATACTTCGCTCAGGTTATGGCAGGCTTCTTGTATTGAAAATGGCTCATGAATTTTGAATCTAACCCCCTTAAGTTAGAAAAATCTCTCCTGTGCTTAATAAACAGAAAAAAAAAATATATATATAAACGACATACTTAAGTAAACAAAAAACTGATATATATTAAAGGTGGAATATCGTCGAAGTTGGCAATTAGAAAAAAAAAGTGAAAGAATAACAGTAACAATAAAATAATGCGGGGGAAAAAAAGAAAAAGGAACTTCCCGTCTTAAAGCTGGGATATCACCGTCGTTGGCGAACTGCAGGGAATGAAAGACTAAAACTAAACAAGAGCGAACAATAACATCATCATCATCATCATCATCATTGCCAGACGCCATGTATCCCAAACGGGGTGGCCAAGGCTTAGAGTTAATTGTTTTACAGGGAGGGGCACTAATCCTCCACCAACCCTACTTGACACGTAGGGAGAAAACAATAACATAAAAAGATATATTAGGTCTGAAATGTTATGAATAAATGGTTATGAATGTGACTGCAGACGAAAAAAATATACTATCTTTTTAGCTTCTTACTCATGTTCTTCATACCAACGCTCGCTGCCTCATGCCTCTGTCTTTTTTTTTTCTTTTCTTTTTTTATGGAAGAAAGAAGGAACCAAAGGGCAGAAGCTCGGAAGAATGTTCCTTTCAAGAAAAAAATAAAAACACAACGACACAGAGCCAAATTCAACATTCGTTAATTTCGAGATGCCTGGACACACTGCGTTCAAAAGACTGGAGATCATAGGTAGTAGGAAGTACAGACCGAGGCATAAAAATTACTATGCATGTATATGAGCCACCTTTCTGTTATTTTCGATTCAGGTCTTTCAAATTATTTTATTGCCCCAAAAGGATAAAAAGACGGGCGAGTAACCACCAAAATACGTGTCCAAAACCATCAAAATACGTGTCCAAAACCATGAAAATAAGTGTCCAAAACCATCAAAATACGTGTCCAAAACCATCAAAATACGTGTCCAAAACCATCAAAATACGTGTCCAAAACCATCAAAATACGTGTCCAAAACCATCAAAATACGTGTCCAAAACCATCAAAATACGTGCCCAAAACCATCAAAATACGTGTCCATAACCATCAAAATACGTGTCCAAAACCATCAAAATACGTGTCCAAAACCATCAAAATACGTGTCCATAACCATCAAAATACGTGTCCAAAACCATCAAAATAGTGTCCATAACCATCAAAATAGGTGTCCATAACCATCAAAATACGTGTCCAAAACCATCAAGACACCAAAAACAACCATCTCAGTAAAGGCATGTGTCGTTTTCTGCTTCAAATGGAGTCGGGACCCGTATCAAGCTCGACTCAGATGTACTCCCTGGCCAGTTTGTCCTGTGATTTATTCCTTTCATATGATCTATAAATAAAACCAAATACATATACTTCAGATAAGAAATAAACTTTGGGAAATGCCACGTCTTTGCCCGTAGGTATGGCCTTTAATATCTTTTATATCCTTAGTAGCACAATAGTTTTTACACAACTCCACTAGTAGCCTTGACCCTCTTGGAGAAAGCTTAAATATACTTGCTCTATATTCTTGCAACTTATTCCTCTGTTTACTGTCATAATTTTTATTTTTACTTATTTCTTTTTTTCACTGGATTCCTTCGATCATATTCTCAGTAAACTCCGGGATCTCTGCACTGCGCCGTCTGCCTCTGCCCGGGAAACACCACGTCACACCACACCGCCGCAGACTGGCCTCCCTCTGGCACTACTTCTTTCCTATTCATGGACCAAATATTGCTTCCCCGACCCACAGCCTCTAAGGGTACTACATGACGTCTTACGGATGTCCCCACCACCACATATGCAAACTTATTTTTTAGACATACTGTATATTCCTTGAGTTACAGCTACATTACTCAGAGTCAAAATCGGACGTAATCTGAGGTAAACTGTGCGACTGTAAACAGAGGTAAAAGTTGTGATAAAAATCAACGTTTCCAGGCATAACAATTCTCACTGTCACCTGAATTATATCTGGAACTAAGGAACGAAATGCCCAGAACGTGGACCAATGAAACGGAACATTACTATCCCACATTTTATCTTGACCTACATCATCGGGTAATCTGCGTCAGAATGTTTCCAGTGTGGCCTCAGTGTGACAAAGGCCGTAGATCGGATAGTGATGGTTTTAGCCCTTCTTTACGATGATGTTTTAAAATTCTGACTCTTGGTGTATCCAGACGCTTTTATTCAGGGAGGGATTTATTCGAACTGAAGGGGTTATAAACAGCCTTCATTAACCTCTACTGCGAGATCTTCCTAAAGCTGACTGTAATTATCTGACATTAGCTAGGGCAGAATGGAATGAATAATCTTTGACTAATGGACTTGTGCACACTTGTTCCATCCAAAATCATGGTAACGTCTCTTTTCGCCCTACCATATCTTTCCTTCTCGATGCAATGATTATTTTCTTACCTTTCTACATCTCTTCCCATTCTGCCTAATAATATTCACACCATTCTACGTCAACTTTTCCCTCTCCTTTCAACTCGCACGGCTCCGTTGCTGAGTCTTCATTATCCTTTGCTCAAATTTTTCCATCGCCCTGCACTCAATAGCGATTCCGGTGCTGGTCCTCCATTTCCTTCATCCATTTAACGTTTTCATGTTTGGTACAAAATTCTCATAAATATATACACTTTTCCCTATCTAACCAGTAATAATAAGGCATATGATACTGTTTCCCCCCTCATGTTGGTTTCATAACTGTATTTCTGTGCTGACACCCTGACCAGGAAAACTCATGGTCAATTTGTACCTTTCCTTCCATGTGCAGGTTTACTCTCAATCAGGCTGTCCCGACAAAAGTTAACTGTTCCCAACCCTTTAACTATCGCCAAAATAGCTCTCTCTCTCTCTCTCTCTCTCCTCTCTCTCTCTCTCTCTCTCTCTCTCTCTCTCACAAACTCCACAAGTATATCCTTTCTCATAAAATTCTCAAGCAGCGGTACCTTTCATCTCATAATTTTACTGGCCATTAAGCTCCTGGTCATGCTTTTCCGAGGCTCTACGTAACTTTTGGCAAATACACGGACATTCAGAACATTGGACGTGTGTGACAAGTTTTTATTCTCTCATCCCACATACGTCTCTTCTGAACTGAACAAAAAATGACCAGAGCAAAAATTATAGAGATTTTTTTTTCGCTACATGATGGGATTTCACAGACTTTTAACACTTGCAGTCCCACGATGCGTATCCCCAGCTGAATTAAATCACCTGACATCTATCTATCTATCTATTTATCTGTCTGTTTGTCTGTCTGGCTGTCTCCCTGTCTATTCATCTGTCTATCTATCTAGGTCTGTGTTTGTCTGTCTGACTCTATAACCGGACACCCTAATACGGCACAGGATGGCCAGAAATTTGTCGCTTCCACATCGCCCTGTCCTCCGCAAAACGAGAAAATCTGGTGTTAGCTGGGAGACGATACTAGAGTTGTCGCGATCAGGAAAGGGTTAATTCCTGCCTGTTCTGCTGTTTCTGTTCTGTCTGTACCCTCCTGTCATATCGCTCTATAGCCCCTGATTGTAGACGGCCACTCTTCCTTTCATGAAACTGTCAGTGGTAGTGCTCCTCTCAAAAGCTATCGTATTATTATTCACCAAAGGCCTCCTAGCCATTACATCTGATTCTATCCACTCAGCATATGAAAAGAAGGGAATCTTTCCGTGTCCTCAGCTCCTTTCATCTTACTGACTCTCTCTCTCTCTCTCTCTTTTTTTTTTTTTTTCCACCAATGTTGCGTCATTGTCTCAGATGAATAAATTGTTTGAAAGTAGCAAAAATACGCGAGATAAATTTTATTTGATTGAAAAGTATAACAGAAGGCATAAATTGGGTCTCTACCTCCATGTGACGTCAAACTAACAGGTCGAATTTACCTCAAGTATCAATCGAGAGTTTCGCATAACTATTTTTTTAATCTTATGTTATTTGTTTATGACGGCTGAGAGGCGGCAAAAGGACAATAATCTCTCACGATCGGAACTGTGTCAGTATTTAATTCCACGTAGCGCCAGATGGTCATATTCAGGTGACAGTGAGTAATAGGAGCCTAAAAGAGCCAACATCTCCATTAACCCTCTCGCCATCGGAACAAGTCTAGCTTTCTATTGCAGCTAACCCCAGACATTGGTATGCAGGAGAGAGTGAGACAGGGAGGAATCTTAAGGTGAATGAACTAATTAACCCTCAAATGCCCAGGATAACTCTAGTATTCTTTTCTTGCTAACACCAGACGAATTTACTTAGCCGGAAATGAGTCATAGGAGCCAGGGATATGTTAAGCTGGACGCCTTCAAAAAGAACTAATATATTTTCTTGTTTCAGTGACGTCCGCATATCTGGTGTGTTTTAATCAATGTTGCGACACTCAGAACTCACCCCCTCCGTCCACTCCAGTCAGGCAAAGGTCAATGAGAGGGGGTCTGGGGAGGGAAGGGGGGGAAAGGGTTGGGGAATGGGGAGGAAGATGGGGGCGACACGTGGGAGAGGGAATGGGGGGGAGAGTGGATGTGGGGGTGATGGGGTAGATGGGATGGGTAGGAAGAAGTGTGGGTGGGAGCGAGAGTTGGTGGGTTTGGGAGTGGGATGGAGAAGGGGAGTGGATGGGAGTGTGGGAGTGATGGTGTGAGGGTGGAATGGGGAAGGGGAGGGAGTAGGCAGGGGGAAGAGAGAGGCGAGGGTAGGGGGACAGGGTGTTGGATGCTGGGAGTAAGGGATGGGAAGAAAACCACTCAGATTACGCTCTTCAGTCCCATGACCTGCTGTGTTGTTTATTTCGTCAGGAGAGACACTTCGAACTGAAGGGGGAAGGGGGGGAAACACAGCTCTCACTAACCCCTTCACTAAGAAAAACCTTACATAAGATAAACAAAATCATCCGGAGACTGCAAAAATAAACCATCCCCTCACATACTTGAGTGATTTCATTCCTATCGACTGCATGAAAGTCACTAGGACATAATAATTCTTTTCTAAGGCACAATCTTCTCCATGAATACGACCCGCAAAAGTTGATGTTATTTACAGGTCCTTAATTGTGCTGCTGGGCGTACAGGAACAGAGGGGGTACAATACAGACCCTGAGTCAAATTAATTATAAGTCGTATCCCTTAACGTCAAATCGCAAAGTGGAAGACAAACCCTTAATTACTGAGGGTCAATTACGTAAGGCCTGTGATTATTAGGTATCATTAGCCTGCATCCCGTATTACAGAACGCCGTCAGCAACCACACAGGAAGGCCAGGTACGCTCCATCATCATCATCATCATCATCAGGTACTTCAAAAATCAGGCACTTCAAAAATCAGGCACTTCATAAATCAGGCACTTCATAAATCAGGTACTTCAAAAATCAGGTACTTCAAAAATCAGGTACTTCAAAAATCATCAAAAATTCGGGGTCTGCCTCCCATTTTGCGATATCAGGTTTTACTCATCTGACCCCGTGACCTGACCTGCACTTGGGTCTCAGGGTCTCTTCATATCTAGACGCCTTGATCCCGGAAGTGGTGGCCAGCAAACAAATCGCCTCCATGTCACCCTGTCCTTCACCACCAGACTCTTCTCCGGCCTACTCAAATCATCCTCATTACTATATATTTCCATCCCATCTCTCCGCCTCATCCTCTCCCCCTCCACCTCTCCCTTTACCCCTCCACCTCACTCACATACACTTTCCTAGTCCATCTTTCGTTCTCCATTCTCTCTACCTGGCCAGACCATCTCAAAATACTTATAACATTTTCCAGCACACCCACATCAGCATCACGGCGCTCCTAACTACCTCATTTGTCTGGTATCTCTCTTGCTAAGGCCGTAAAGTCATTGTGTATTGGCTCTCCTGTACGAGTTTCACGAGTGGAAAGTAATTACACACAATACCCAATTAGGCACAAAGCTTTGACGACGAAAAGTTTGTTAACGAACCGCAAGCTAAGATCAAATGTCAAAAGCCAAGATCAAATGTCAATCTGAGGTCAAGTGAAAGCCAAGGTACCACCGGAGACGCATGTGGTTAAAATATCTTCACTTGAACTTGACTCCCTCTTAAAATTCTGCATTCGCTTTTATCGGCCAAATCAAGAGGTCAAAATAATACCTTCATTCACATTATGTATTTCTGCCTGCGTCGCAAGATGTTAGGTATATGAGAGCAGGTCTAGCTTATTTTGTCCATGTTGTTGAGAAAGCTTTAAAACATACCTTCACAGCACAAACCGTGGATCATACAGCATCCATTTTCACAGGGAATACTCACCTCACCCTTTCCCTCCTTGACATCAAAAGTTCAGCTCATCCTACCCATTTCTTTGTCCCCCACTTTCAAAATCCTTATCCCCTCCTCCCCCAACACCTTCATTCTTAGAGGATATCTTGAAATACTCCATCACGCACACCACCACGAATCCTACAACACTCATTTCACAGGGTATACTTTCCAATCCTAGCCACACCACCCACCAACAACCCATCTATTCCTTCCGTCACCATGCTTATTTTTTTACTCTCCCCCCCCCCCAGGTCACTAGCTCAACAAATGCGTTTACAAATTCTACGTTACCTACCTCCAGAAAATTATATAGAGTTTTGGACAGGCCTCTTTATCAGAAGGGTTAATTGAAAGTTATATATTTTTTTCCCAGGAGTTCAAAATGTCTCACCTGAGCGAAAGAACATCGTCTGGTGGTTACAAGAATAAAGTCTAATTAAGGATATCGTAGTGAAGAAGGTAAAGCCGATATATCTCGACTTTGTCCTCTCGAGAACCCACCTCTGTCTCGATCGTTACCTCGACTCACATATACTGTATAGGAAGAAAATTGCTATGAAATAAAATGAAGAAAAATATATTAACAATTGTATGGATAACAAAGACAATGATGGAGAGAGAGAGAGAGAGAGAGAGAGAGAGAGAGAGAGAGAGCACTCAAGCGGTCACCACGTTTTACACCTTTTTGTCCCCCTCCCCCTCAACCCATACCCCCCCCTCACCTCTTCTCGCTCACCCCTTACACCGTCCTCTCTCTCTCTCTCTCTCTCTCTCTCTCTCTCTCTCTCTCTCTCTCTCTCTCTCTCTCACACACACACACACACACACACACACACACACACACACACACCTCTTGCCTATGTCTCATCCCTTGCATCTCCCCTGATAACTAGCCCCTACCTCTCACTTCTCACCCCCTCTCACTCCTTTCTTTACTTACTCTTTCTCTCCCTCTCTCACTCTTTGCCTTCTCCTATTACCTCTTACCCTCTCGTCTCTTGCTCATTTACTTGAATACTCTTTCCTCTCCTCTTCGCTCTTTTTCTTCCATTATCTCTCACATTTCTCCCTCCTCCTTCCCTTCCTCCGTATTTTTCTCTCTCCTTTTCTTCGAGTACAGTGTGTTTTGTTCATCTGTTTTGTTTTTGTGGCTCTGAGTTGTGTGTGTGTGTGTGTGTGTGTGTGTGTGTGTGTGTGTGTGTGTGTGTGTGTGTGTGTGTGTGTGTGTGTGTGTGTGTGTGTGTGTGTGTGTGTGTGTGTACTTTCTTGTAATCCTCCTACGTGCAACACACCTTCACATGTCACCCCTTCGGCTCTAGTACCCACCGTCCATACCGAGTCTATACCAGGGCGGGTCTCACCGAAGGCTGGTGTGGTGGTATAAGCGGTGGTGTTCTCATATGCTGGCGGGTTTTGTGGAAGAGTAGGCTCGAACGAATTTCAAGGTATTTAGTTTGACCTGATTTAGTCTCGGATCGAACTCGCGTTTATTCAGACAGCAGGGCTCTTCTCTAACCACTTGACCACCACCTTGCCCTCCTATTTATATTCCTTATTTTGTGCCCTCCTAAGGATTTTTGTTGCTTCCATTCTTCCTTACTTTAGGCTGGAATTTTCAATCTTGTCTTTCCTTCCCCTATCTCACTGCTATTCTCCCTCGCCTCCATCCTTGCAATACCTCTCTCTCTCTCTCTCTCTCTCTCTCTCTCTCTCTCAATTTTTCCCCGTTCGTCGTATTATCCATATTTACCCTAATTTTCTCCTTCGCTCCCCTTCCATTTCATGTCCTCTCTCTTCCCTCCTCCCATCTATCCTTCCCTCATCTTCCTTTCTCTCTTCCATCCTCCTCTCTCTTCCTTCATCCATCCTTACCTTCTCCTTTACCTCTTCTCCGGTTCTTCCTATTTCCACCCTTCCTCCCTTCTCCCTCCATTCTTCCCTCCCATCTTCCTCCTCCTCCTCCCCGCTCCCCTTCCTCAATTTTAGCCGTTCCTCTTCTTTCTCCCCATCCCATCTCTCACACTCGTTCCCTTTCCCCCTCTCCCCCTCCCCAGGCCTCCCTCCCGCCCCCCTCACCTCTCCATCTTCTCCGATCCCAACCCTCTTCTCCCTCTACCTTGTCCCCCTCCCTCCCCCACACAACCTCCAACTTACCTCCCTTCCCCTTCTCCATCACCATCCCTCTTCCCCCACCACCAAAACACGCACCCTTCCTCCTTCTCTCCATCTTCTCCCCTCCCCCTACACCCCCCCACCTCGCTAAAGGTGAGGAGTCAAGCTTGTCTGGGTCCATACCGCCCATACCACCCACACCATCCATACCATCCACACCACCCTCACCGCCCATACCACGCATACCACCCATACCATCCATACAACCCACACCATCCATACCACCCACACCACCCACACCATCCATACCACCCACACCACCCACACCATCCATACCACCCATACCATCCATACCACCCACACCACCCTCACCGCCCATACCACGCATACCACCCATATATTTCGTATCACCCATGTCCCCCAATCACCTACACCACACATATCACCCACGCTGCCCACACCACTCATACCACCCACACCACCCACTCTGCCTACACCACTCATACCACCCATACCACCCTCACCGCCCATACCATGCATACCACCCATATATTTCGTATCACCCATATCACTCAATCACCCACACCACACATATCACCCATGCTGCCTATACCACCAATACCACCCACACCACCCACTCCGCCTACACCACTCACCACCCACAGCACCCAATCTCTCTCTCTCTCTCTCTCTCTCTCTCTCTCTTCCTTAAAAGGCTATTATCCTGCCTCTTATCCCGCTAATACTGTAAACACACTTCCTCCCTTAACGCAAAAATTGTAAACACTACTTCCTTGCCTTTACTCCCACCAAAAACGTAGGTCAAAGTGAAAATAAATAAATAAATAAATAAATAAATAAATACAGCAAAATAAGGGGAAAAATAAGTAAAAAATAATAAGGAAAATAAAATAACCCCGACCCTTTTCAGCCATTCATGCCATAACAAAATTCTTACACCTTTTTCCCCGTCATTTCCTACAAGTTCAGGGGAGACTTTCGCCTTTTACTACCTTTCCGTTTAAATAATAAGACTTTTTTCCCTTTTTCCAGTCTTTCCTGCAAAAATAATGAAGATTCTCACCCTTTTCCAGCCTTTCCTGCAAAAATAAGGGCAATTCCCACCCTTTTCCCGCCTTTCCTACCAACAACACTGTATATTCCTACCATTTTCCATTCTTTCCCCCTCAAAAAACGCAGATTCTCAGCTTATTCCAACCAAAACTGTACATTCCCGCCCTTTTCCAGCCTTTGCCGCCAAAATTGTGAAGCATCGTTGTCGTGTTCCCTCCAAAATTGTGAGCCATCGTTGTGTTCGCGCCAAAACTGAGCTTCGCGTCATTGCTGTGTTACCGCCAAAGTTTATTTCATACAGCTGGCCAACGAAATCCACTGTTTTCTCCGGAGTTTTGCCACGGCTAGAGAATTCGTAGACCGACTGAATCTAGTGTCGTTCGCGTAAATTTGAAGTTCTTCTCTTGGACTAGACTTTCAACGCATTACTACGTCTTTTTTTCTTTTCTTTTTTTTCAACGTATTCTACTACTCATTTTTTTTCGACTCATTCTGCTATATATATATATTTTTTAAAATCCATTCTACATCATTTTTATTTTCGATGCATTCTACTTAATCATTTACAACACTCCTTTGCTTCCTCATTTCTCTGTCTCTCCACGTAACTCCACATCAACATCAACATCACAACGCTCCTTTACTTCATCATCTGTCTCTCTCTCCATGTTAACTCCACATCCACATCAACACCACAACGCTCCTCTGCTGCCTCATTTATCTGACTCCTCACGTAAATCCACATCCATAACAACGCCACAACGCTCCTCTGCTTCCCCATTTGTCTGTCTGTCTCTCCAAGCAACTCCTCATCCACACTTTTTATTTTCAACGTATTCTCCATCTCTCTCTCTCTCTCTCTCTCTCTCTCTCTCTCAACATTCCACTGCATTTTTTCCTACGCATTCTACTAAATCTATTCTCTTTTAAAATTATCCTACTTTTGTCTCTACACATTCAAATTACACACAAATTCCTTCACATTCGTCTACGCTTGGTCTCTTAATTTTAGCTTCTTTATTTTTAAGGTTCTGTACCATTTTATATCATTATTGATAGATAGACCATTTTTTACCTTTACAGACAGACAATAGATAGACCATACAGTAGATAGACAGACCATTTTTATCATTACAGACAGACAGACCATTTCTATCATTATATATAGCTAGACCATTTTTTATCATTATAGATAGATAGACCATTTTTTTTATCATTATCTTCTTACATTGCCCTCTTTCTTATTAATAAATGAATAAATGAACTTAATCTCTTCGCATCACTGAGAAAGAATGTGACCAAGCCCTAAATAGCTGACAGTAATTTCTTAAGGTTAATGAAGCTCCCTAACACCTCTTCCTAAGCGATTTGTTTTGATTATTACACCTTGCTGTCCTCTTCTGTGTTACTTAAATCAAGCGATTATCACCAGACTCTGCATGAATGACGTAAAAAACGATATTACCCAGCCGAATCGAAGAATAAATCGGTAGGGAAGAGGTGTTAGGGAGCATTCTTAACGGCAGAAAATACCAGCCTAAGGTCTTTAAAATCTTCACATTGGTATATAGACTAAATCGCTTCTGGGCAGATTTACGGCTCTATGATCAAAACTGGGTGAGCCAAGGTCCAGAGACTATAATTTTAAACGGCCAATTTAATAACCTCTGTACGAAATAATTAGCCTGCATACCACTCCATACAGCGCAATTAGCAACGAGAGAGAGAGAGAGAGAGAGAGAGAGAGAGAGAGAGAGAGAGCAACATTAACGAGGGTACGAAACAATTAGCCTGCATGCCACTTAATATAGAGCAATTAGCAACGAAAGAGCAATATTAATCCATTCAAAGCAATGATATTTTTTTTTTTTTTTTTTTTTTTTGCTGTCATTATTATTTTCATCTTAAGGGAAATTTTCTAAACTGGAAGGAATAGACATGGCATGGTCTTCTCGTCGGTTAAGCTCCCAAACACCTCTTCCTTACCGAATTATTTTTAGATATGGCTGGTTCATTATCCTTTGGTACTTTTTTTTTTTTTTGGTGCAGAGTATGGCGATATTGGAAGGATTTATGTTAGAAAGAAGAGGATAGCAAGGTGTAATAAACTAACAAAATCGCTTAGGAAAAGGTGTTAGGGAGCTTCCTCAACTCTTCACTACTAGAGGTTTACCATAAAAATAAAAAATAATAAGTCCGGCGAAAATAATACGAAAATAAGTCGTCGAATTGAAGAGGTTACGTATTTTTCACTGTGCGTTTCAATAATATAACAAATGGGGGTCTGCGTTTCCACTACCTATTTCCTTTACCTACTTACCTATTTCCTTTACCCATTTACCTATTTCCCTTATTCATTTACCCAATTTCTTTACCTGTTTACCTATTTCCTCGACCCATTACCTATTTCCTTTACCCATTTACCTATTTCCTCTACCCATTTTCTTCACCTATTCTCATTTCTCCTTTACCTATTTACCCACATCGTTAACCCATTTCCCTATTTCCTTTATCCATTTACCCAACTTCTTTACCCATTTACCTATACCCTTTACCCATTTCCTCTACCCATTTACCTATTTCATCTACCTATTTACTTATTTCCTTTACCTATTTACCCATTTTCTTTACCCAGTTACCCACAGCCTTTATTCACCCATTTCATCTATCCATTTATCTGTTTTCCCTATTTATTTCCCTATTTTCTGTACCTATTTCAGATTCGATAATATGACTCAAAATACCTACACATTCGTAAGCGGGTTTTTCTATCGCTATTCTTCAGCCCAGCTTGCTAATTATCGACTTTTTATATCTATTTTTTTACGGTGATCGTCTCTCTCTCTCTCTCTCTCTCTCTCTCTCTCTCTCTCTCTGCGTAGAGTGAGTCATTTTTTTCATTCCATTTTCTGTCGATATTTAAGGATGGACGAGTTTAAATTTCGAAATGTATCAGTTGGGTATCTCGTAAAGCTATAAAATTGTTGGGGAGAGAGAGAGAGAGAGAGAGAGAGAGAGAGAGAGAGAGAGAGAGAGAGAGAGAGAGAGTACTCCACCTTTCCAAGAAAATAAGGACAATTTTGCATTTTCTTTTTTTAACTAAGGGTTCCTCGTTGGGTGTTTTTCTGATTCAGCTTAGTTTTAACCCATATTACTGTCGCAAATAATATCATGCAAGAGATTGGTAGACAGCAGCACATCAGCTCATTATTATTTCTTGGAGCGATCGAGTAAACATGGCGCGGAAAGTGAGGGAAAAATCACTACCCGCCAAATATGTATCCACTACGATGCCTGGGAAGTATCGCAGAAGAGACCCCTCCATCCATCTGGTCAGACAACATTAAGAAACATGAAGAGAAAAAGGAATAATAAGAATACAAGAATATATTAACGAAAAAGATGACACAAACACCAAACACACACAGGCCCGTAACCAAACTTTTCGAGGGAGAGAGAGAGGGGGGGGTGGGAGTCGTTTTCTGCTGAATCTGGACTTGCATAGTAGCCGACTGGTCAAAGGTCTGCTGCGTGCCTGCTATGGGGGCCTGGGTGTATGCATATGCGACACTGAGAAGCGGCACAAAACTTCTGAAGAACGGAGAGTCTTTCTGCACCGTTATCAAAAACCAGACCCGTGACAATGTGAACCTTTAGGCTGGTGGGGGGGTCGTCCTTCCCTCTCGCTCCCCCCCCCCTGCTGTGGGTTTGCATAACATCTCCTATACGGCAAAAAGGGGAGGGGGGGGGTATAAAAAAATAAAACATAAAACAAGAAAATCGCCCTCTTACTCTTCCCCCTCGCCAGCTACCACCGATTTTTCAGATAGAGAAAAAAAAAACACACACACACACACACAGCTATCATCAGTACTAACCACAGTATCCCCAAACAAATTAAAAAAAGAAAAAAGGAAAAATATATAATGCAGGAAAGCCGCCTTCTTCCTCCTCCTCCTCCTCCCCCATCGATTTTACCGTTGCCGCCCATCACAAATTCAAAGTGATAACCATTGAGCTTCCTTTCATATTTCAAACTGATTTCCCGCTGTGCCACCCGTCCGATTTCAGAATAGTATCCGTTTTCCTTTCGGCTCCAGGATTCGAAAATGCGCGCCGCCCGTCCGTTGGATTTCCCGCCGCCAACATTCAAATTGGTTTCTGCCGAGTCGACCGTTAAACGTTTTGCGAGGGTTTGAATGGTATCGGTTAGTGGGATGGTGGGGCTTCAGTGTTGGTGGTTAGTGCGTGAATTAGGTTAGTGGTGGGGTTGGTGGTTGGGGATTTTGAAGGTTAGGTTGTGGTTAGTGGTGTAAGCGGTTAGGAGGGCTTGTGGTTAGTGGTGCAAGGTAGGTATGTGTGTGGCTGAAGAGTTTGATTGTAGGTGTCTGAAGGCAGTTAGTGGTGTGGGCGATTAGTGATACAGGTGTGTAGTTAGTGGTGTGGGTGGTTATGGTGTAGCTGGGTGTTTGTGGCGTGTGAATGCTGATGGTCTGAGGTAGATTCAGGAGGAGTGGAAATACCGTACCCTTGACAATTTACTACGATGAAGTTATTTTCCATAGTTATTCTTGCTTGTGTGTGTGTGTGTGTGTGTGTGTGTGTGTGTGTGTGTGTGTGTGTGTGTGTGTGTGTGTGTGTGTGTGTGTGTGTGTGTGTGTGTGTGTGTGTGTGTGTGTGTGTGTGTGTGTGTGTGTGTGTGTGTGTGTGTGTGTGCTTCCCATCCTCAGTGCTTCCTCGTCACGCACTCCGTTGTAAGAATACGGCTGTGAGTAGATTTTCAAGACTTAATACCTCATTATAGAAAAGAGGTGGCTTTCTCTCTCTCTCTCTCTCTCTCTCTTTGCCAGTCGACGAGGGAAATGGCCACACTATTAATTCTTTCATTGCACTGACGTCTTGTGTTAGTTTTAAATTTTCCCGCTTCCTTCAAAAGATTCCATTAAGCCAAGAGAAACACCGCTCATTCTGAAGGACTTAAACCCACTGACCCCGAGGACACCTTTTTCACTTCCTTTCTGGCATCTCCTGACGATTTTATTCACCTTAGGATAACTTTTCTACCAGGAGGGGTTACGTACAGCCTTTATAAACCCACTGAGTACAAGATATCTTTCCTTAAGCTGAATGAAATCGTCTGTCAGCAGGAGGGCTACACTGAATAGGACGCCAGCCCCTTTCAAGAGGCTAAAATCAACAAAAAAAAACTTCGCTACGGCAGGTCCTTTCTTAGCTAATCTCGCCTGTGGGTCAGCAAGAAGGAAATATAAAAGGGCTTCGTCGTACTGGAGCGATCAATAAAAACATATATTTTGCATTTGTTAGTTGTTACCACATTACTGGACCTGGAGCGGTGGCGTCTTCGCCGGGGGTCTACCCCCCAGAGGCTGTCGAAGAGAAGAGGAGGACAGCATGGGGGCCAAACCACCGCAAACCCCCCCGGCCCCTCACGGGGCTCGAGTACCTGGGAGTGGCTTCGGTCGCCCGGGCAAGTACCACATCTCCCAACACAACACACACAACAACACCGTTTTTTCTACACCGAGAAATGACTCCCCGGCTGTCATTTCTCGACGACTTCTTCTAGCCGGGGACATTGAGAGCAATCCAGGACCCACCAACAAATACATATGTCCAACATGCTCAAAACCTATCACGTCGAGCCGACAGACAAAGGGTTCAGTTCAATGCAACTCCTGCAAGAACTGGACCCATTACACCTGCACAACACTTGCATCCAGGAAACATTACACAAACACCTGGACCTGCTCCTTATGCTCCTTCCCCCCACCCATCAACCCCCCTTCCAATCCTACTCCTACTTCCTTCACACCTCCACAGCCAAACCCACTGACCCTTCCCACACCATCCAGTCCCCCAACTCCTCCCATTCCAACCCATCCTAATCCACCTCAACCCTTACCTCCATCACAACCTCCTCCTACCCCTTCCCCTCCACCCACACCACCTCCCCCCTGTGCTGCAGCAGCCGACACACATTGCACACACAACATAAACATCCTTCAGTTAAACATACAGTAGATGGCATAAACACCAAAAAACAAGAACTCCCACAATTCATCAAACAACGGAACATACACATTGCCATCTTACAAGAAACAAAACTACACAAAGCACAGAAAACACCGACATTTCATAACTTCACCACCATTCGACAAGACCGGGTCGACGGCGGTGGCGATGGACTCATCACCCTGGTACACAAATCCATCAACTTTGCAGATACCAGTGCACACACAAAGTCACTTCTCCCCCCACATGACACAACAACAGAAATACAATCAATTAAAATACGCATTGGTAACAAATCACACATAACAATCGCTAACACATACATTCCTCCCCAATCGTCCCCCACAGTACCACACAATTACTCTCCACAGATACACCACATCACTAACATACCCAACATCATCCTGGGTGGTGATTTCAACGCCAAGTCGTCGGCCTGGCATGTCAACAACCCTGACACAGACAGAGGGCTGGTACTACAATCCCAGACAGATCATCTTTTCATACTAAACAGTCTAGACCAACATATCCATATCCCACACCAAGCCCTCTTCCTCCCATCATCTCCAGACATCACCTTCTGCTCCCCAAACCTCGCTCCCACTGCATCATGGAGAGTGGTCAAAACCCTAGGTTCTGTTCACCTCCCAATCATCATCACTACCAAAACAAGAATCAACCCAGCTGGCCACAAACACACATACACTAATTATAAGAGAGCCAACTGGGAGGCCTTTGTAACTGAAACAGAACAACATTTCGAAACACTAAACAGTACACCCATCACAAACATCAACACCGCTGTGCACATCTTCAATACAATCATACAAAACGCAGACAAAAGACACATCCCTAGAGGCAACAGAAAGAGACACAACCCCAACTTCACACCAGAAATTCAAGGCCTCATCAGACAACGGGACACACTGCAACACTCCCCAACACCCCATACACAAGACACCATACAACAAATACAAGAACTCAACACTCAGATAAACAGTAAAATATCAGAACAGCAAACACTAAACTGGAAAAATTACCTCCAAACACAAAACAAACATCAGCAAACTCTACAAAACACTAAACAGCATCACACTTTCCAACAGCAACACCACACAGTCACACGCTGCCATCACAACATCAGACACCATACCCTCAAACAAACAACAAGCAAACACTCTCATCAATCACTTTTCACAAGTCAGCCATCTAACCCCCCATCCGGAAGACCGACGTATCATCAGACGTAAGAGACAGATCCCCACAGACCCAGACTACGCACCTTTCACTTACAACCAGACGAAGCACATAATTAACAACCTCAAGCACTCATCTGCCTGTGGACCAGACAACATAAGCAACATTCACCTTAAACACCTAGGACCACAAGGCATACAAGCACTCACCAACATATCAAACTACAGCTACTCACACAACATAATACCCAACATCTGGAAGCATGGAAATATCATCACTATCCCTAAACCCAACAAAGACCCCACGTTACCCTCCTCACATCGCCCCATCACACTCCTCTACACCCCCTCTAAAGTCACTGAACGACTGATACTACAACTAGTTACACCTCACATTCACCTAGCCCAGTCACAACATGGCTTTAGGCCACTACACTCCACAAACACCCTTCTTACAGACCTTACACAGAGAGTTTTCGATGGCATGAATTCAGCTAGGCCACCACACAGTGTGACTCCTAGTCACACTAGACATTAGCAAAGCTTTTGATGCCATCCCCCGCCACAACCTTACAAACAAAATACTCAACACAAACATGCACAATAACACAAAAAGATGGCTGGCAAACTACTTAGCAGGCAGATGTGCACACGTAACATTTGCCGGTCAGTCTTCTAACATCAGAAACTTCACAAACGGCGTCCCCCAAGGATCTGTTTTGTCCCCTACACTCTTTAATCTATACATGCACGACGTACCCTCACCCCACACACCACAGATACACATAGCTTCCTATGCAGATGATATAACACTTACATGTACACACCAAAACGCAAACACAGCTGCACACATCATTCAACCTTACCTCAACACACTACACGAATGGTTCACCACAAACAGGCTCAAAATAGCCCCAGCCAAATCTACAGTGACACTTCCCACAAACTGGACAGCAGAACACAGTCACATCCCACACCTCACCATAAACAACACTCCCCTACCACTCACACACACACACACACACACACACACACACACACACAAAATCCTTGGTGTAACATACAATACATCAATGTCATTTAAACAACACATCACAAACATTAAAAATAAAATAACACCAGGACTCAATGCTTTGAGGTCATTTGCCCATACAACATTCGGACACAACAAAGAAACCACCACCACAGTATACAAACAATGCATACGTTCAGTGATGAATTATGCAAGTCCTGCCTGGGCTTCTAACCTGACCAAAACACACTACAACACTCTACAGACCATACAGAACAAGGCCCTAAAAATAATCACAGGCTGCACAGCTACTACACCCACAGACCACCTACATCAAGAAACCAAAGTCCTCAAAGTCAAGGATCACCTAGACATGAGAGGCACCCAGTTTCTTGCTGCAGCCTCCATAAACCCACAACATCCACTACAGTACATGGCAGCACATCTACCCACATCAAGGAACATCAAAACAACACCCAGCACACGATACCATACACAAGTACTGTCATCTCTCCCCCCTCGCCCACCTCAGACCAGCTTCCAGAAGCATATCCACACTCAGATCACTCGCCGCTCCATTCAGTCACTTAAAGACAACACACAGCTGCATGCACGGCCTCCTGACATCCACTCTTCTGAATCCTATCTTCCTCGTGAGGACAGGGTCCACCTGGCCAGGCTAAGATGTGGGCACCATCCAGCCCTCTTAAGCTACCAGAAGAGGCTGGATGACTCTGTCGCTGATGCCTGTCCAGGATGCAACACAGCACCCCATACTATTAAGCACATTATGGAAGACTGCATTGCACACAATCACCTACGCCAACAACACAACATACACTCGAAGGGAGAAACCTGTACTGTACACAGGAAAAATCATCTGGTAAATTACCAATATGCTGGGAATCGAACCAGGGACTCTCAGATGAGAGCCAGGCAGCATACCCCTACACCACGACCAGGTAAAAGTTAACTCACGTTGTCACAATCTTGTAACCAACGTCCCTCCGCCCCCACTGTGGGCATCAAGAGGATGAGTTAACCCCCTGGCACTCGGGCAAGTAGATGCTTTTAATCTATCCCAAGCACTTACGGCAAGTCAGAATGAAGGGAGAAACCTGTACTGTACACAGGAAAAATCATCTGGTAAATTACCAATATGCTGGGAATCGAACCAGGGACTCTCAGATGAGAGCCAGGCAGCATACCACTACACCACGACCAGGTAAAAGTTAACTCACGTTGTCACAATCTTGTAACCAACGTCCCTCCGCCCCCACTGTGGGCATCAAGAGGATGAGTTAACCCCCTGGCACTCGGGCGGTGTAGTGGTATGCTGCCTGGCTCTCATCTGAGAGTCCCTGGTTCGATTCCCAGCATATTGGTAATTTACCAGATGACTTTTCCTGTGTACAGTACAGGTTTCTCCCTTCATTCTGACTTGCCAAGGAACTTCAAAACAACACCCAGCACACGAGTACCATACACAAATACTGTCATCTCTCCCCCTCACCCACCTCAGACCAGCTTCCAGAAGCATATCCACACTCAGATCACTCGCCGCTCCATTCAGTCACTTAAAGACAACACACAGCTGCATGCACGGCCTCCTGACATCCACCCTTCTGAATCCTATCTTCCTCGTGAGGACAGGGTCTTCATTCTGACTTGCCGTAAGTGCTTGGGATAGATTAAAAGCATCTAGCCTTGCCCGAGCTGCCAGGCTGGTTAACTCATCCTCTTGATGCCCACAGTGGGGGCGGAGGGACGTTGGTTACAAGATTGTGACAACGTGAGTTAACTTTTACCTGGTCGTGGTGTAGTGGTATGCTGCCTGGCTCTCATCTGAGAGTCCCTGGTTCGATTCCCAGCATATTGGTAATTTACCAGACAACATACACTCTTTGAGAGCTCTGTGGGAAAGCCCGGTCTCGGCCATGGCTTTCCTAAGGGACTCGGGGTTGTTCGGCCAGACTGCCTAGGGAACAACTACTACTACTACTACCACCACATTAGTTAGTTATTACCACATTTTGTCTATTTTACCGACCTAAAACACTAATGATGAATAACTGGCATGAACCGGATAAAGAACCAGTGAGCTTGGTAATCCGCAAAATACATAAAACTCTGCCAAATGTAGGTGGAAGAATAATAATAATACTGAACTTACAAACGCAATGAGTAGGCTCTTTCCTAATACTTTAAAACAACAACGACTACCGCTACTACTACTACTACTACTACTACAATAAAAAGGGAAGGAATAAAAACAATATCACACGATCAGGTGGAGGAAGTCAGTAACTCTCGATAACCCACCGTGGTGGACATAGCATCCACAGCATCACCCCACGAAACACTGGATTTTTACTTAAATTTTACGCATCTAAGCGGTGTATAGATGCACAACGTTCTTATGCAACATCATCTAATATTATGGCATACATTACATACCTAATAGTTTTATCAGCAAAAACTTTTAAAACTGTAAAAAACTCACAGCGACGAGGGTGGCTGAAATGTTGTCATCTGCGGTGTGTAACTTCAAGCCATCCCGTCAGATTATCAGTCAAACAGCGGTCATTGTTTCAAGTTACGGGCATGCTGGCACTTGACCCAACGATAAACAAATATTTGTTTGAACGCCATGATTAATTGGGCCGATAAAACACCATTAATGAAACTACAATAGCATACACTACACTTGATTCCTACTTGACCCCGTCCAGTCAGCCTGCCAATGTTGTGTCTCAGGCAGAGGTGTGAATCTCGAACCACGGCGAGTGAACAAGTATCGTATTCTCATTGGCATTGGAGGCTTTGGAGCACCTTTTCCTCTACGATTCATTATTCATATTACAACCTGATTTTAAGTTCCATGGTGTTTACATATTTTTTTTATCGAACCCGTTTTATTTAGTGAAGTACAGGATGATAAAAAGGTGTCATATGCATCACAAATCGCCGATACCGAGGTGTTTCGAAATCTCCGACTCAGAGACCATGGCCGCACTTTCGAAACAGTGGCGAGGTGATGGGAGGGGAGAGGCATTACTGGAGGGAGAGGCACTACTGGAGGGAGAGGGCTGAAGGTAGGCAAGGAAGGGGGAGATGAGGAAGTGACTTGACAGACATGCGCAAGCACACTTTCATTCACACAGTATCTCTCTCTCTCTCTCTCTCTCTCTCTCTCTCCCTCTCTTTCACGACCGGGATGAAGTAAGGGTGTGTGTCAACTTAGGATGTAATATGTTGAAGCTCTCTTAAATAATTCTGAAATTATACCTTTCAGACACTGAGCCACAAGTACAAAATGTTAACAGAACGCTATAGTTTACATCAGTTAAAATGAAGAACTGAAAGTATCATAAAAATGTCCATACCCATTCCTAATATTTATATCAATTATGCTTTAATTTATTCGCTGGCCTCTCTCTCTCTCTCTCTCTCTCTCTCTCTCTCTTAATCTATCTATCTATCTGTGTGTGCGTGTGTGTGTTACAACTTATGTGCGGGGTGTAGATGTTCAGGGATGTATGTATGTAGTGTACGTCGGGAAAGTCGCCAAATTCAAGTTATGCCAGGCTCGCTACGCTTCCGCACACGACCCGGGATGCAAGGGGGGAGAGGGGTCGTGCGAGGTCGGCGGTGGGGCGGGGAGGAGGGTGAAAACAGACAGACGGACGAAACTACCGCGTGTCTCTAGGTCCAAAATGTCCGTCCTGGCCATTGCCCTCCCGCAAAAATTCGGACAAAAATACCCGACCGCAATTTCGCTTTAGATGCAAATATTCTCGCTATTTTGGGGGGAAGGGTGACTATTTTTAGGGGGGGCTCTGTGGACATTAAAACAAGTAGACGTGATAGTGAATGGGAGCTGTAATTAAGTGTGGCTGTTTTTGAGTGTTTGTGGAGCTGAGAGAGAGAGAGAGAGAGAGAGAGAGAGAGAGAGAGAGAGAGAGAGGGGCTGATGTGAGACAAAATGGTGAGTGCCTGTTTGCATGTGCCAACCGCGCACGTGCATGATAATTATACAGGTGAACGTGTGTAAATTTCTGTGCTTACGTGCATCTAGATATGACTATTTATGCGTATGTGTATAGCAGATTAGTTTTCACCTGACGGAACGGGGCCACTCCCACAACCTTTTAAGTAGTGATTACAAGGAAGTGACTGAGCTTTAGAAATGAAGTAGGAATGAGCCTCTTTGGTTGGTAGTCAAAACGTCCCTCTAATCTGATACACCTGGCCAACACCTGAGCTGAAAGAGGTTAGGGTTCGTCATGAGATTAGGTTCAAACGCATTGTACGCGAAGTGGAGGCTGCAGTGGCTGAGTCGGTAGCGCTTCCGTCTACATGTCCTCCTGATCTAGGTTCGATCCGAAACAGGGGCAAATATTTATGTGGGTGGAGTAATAGGTCCTCTCATTTATTCTTGGATGTTGGCACCTTCTCAACGTTCCTTTAATGACATGTAAATACCGTCTTACTCAGAAATACAGCCACAACTACACAACTTCCACATACACTGTTCCCCCTACTCGAACCTAAACCTTCCCCGACTCTGTGTGTGTGTGTGTGTGTGTGTGTGTGTTCATTACTGTGGATGCACTGGTATGTTTACATGTGTCTGCGCCATGTATGCATATTCTGTGTTTATGAATATATTTATGTAATTGGGTATGCATATGTATACTTACATAAACAGTGGTTGTGTGTGTGTGTGTGTGTGTGTGTGTGTGTGTGTGTGTGTGTGCTAGATCTGAGAGGAAATGCATATTTGATTTTATTTATATGCATGTATGTCTAAGTATGTATTTGTGTGGGAGGAAAAGATAAAGAGAGAGAGAGAGAGAGAGAAAGCAGACGATTCGGAGGGGTCTCTCTCTCTCTCTCTCTCTCACCAATGCGTCATCCCTCCCTCCCTCCCCCTTCTTATCTCTCTCCGTCACTCATTCTCCCTCCCTTCCTCCCTATCTCTGCCTACTTCCCTCTCCCTATCTCTTTCTCTCGTTTACCTCCCTATTTTCCTCCCCCTCCTCTCTCTCTCTCTCTCTCTCTCTCTCTCTCTCTCTCATTTAAACTTCTGTAATTAGACAGTAAGCCTTCCTATTAATATTAAAGCCAAACCAACTAGAGGAGATGGTAAGGTGTGTGGTCTATGTATGTGGCTAACTCTCTCTCTCTCTCTCTCTCTCTCTCTCTCGCAGCCACACACGCCTCTCCCTCTTCCATCTTATCAACTGTACCATCCTTCAGGCTTTCTCTCTCTCTCTCTCTCCAGCTCTTCCTCTCTCCCTCCCTCCTTCCCAAAGTCTACCCCTTCCTCCTTCCTTCCCTCTTCCTTTCTCTCTCCCTCCATCCATGCTTCTCCCCTCTCTCCTTCCCTCCCACCTCGCGTTTCGTTCCTTACTTTTCTCTTCCTCCCATTTCCCCTCTCTCCCTCTTTTTCAGTCTTATCCTCCTCTCTCCCCTCCTCTCTACATCCCTCCCTCACTGTCTCCATTCCTTCCTCTCTCCTTCAACTTCCCTCCTCTTTCCCTCCTCCCTCCCTCTCATCTCCTTTCTTCCCCCCCAAGTTATTTTTTTTTCCTTGCCTTTTTCTCAACCCCTTCTTTTTTTCTTTTTTTTATTAGTTTACTGAGGGACTTTTTTTTGCCCTACCCAGGGGTGGAAGTGGAGGAGTAAGCCTGGTGTGTGTCCCTGTCACTCACTCACTCACTCACTCATTCACTAAGTAACTCACTAACTCACTCACTCGCTCACTCACTGTACAGTTATGAAGGATGGGGTCCAGGCCTTATAGGGGTTGCTTTGCTGGGTGGGAGTGTTGGCGGCGTGTCTGGTGTGTGTATGTGTAGATTACTTGGGTATGTGTATGGGGCAGGACTAGGGTGTGTCTGAGGTGCGTGTGGCTTACCTGTAATCAACCTCGAACCTACCTGTGCCGTGCCGAAATAGCCATAAATACAATACAGAGGGAAAGGGGTGAATATTGGACTATTAGATGTACTGGGAAGGACTGTGAGCCCAAAAGGTAACGCTAAAGTCCTTTACCAGAAGATAAAAATGTTTCCCTTTAAAATACTGCAAGGGCGGGTGCGGCTATCAAAGGTGTCCTGTGTCTTACATTTGATTAGTTGAAAGTGATATGTAAAAACCGGATTTTAAAATATTTCCCTGAACATAATTCTCTCTCTCTCTCTCTCTCTCTCCCCATCCTCCTTTCATCCTCCCTCTTTCTTTCCCCCTTTACTCCACCACTGCCATCACCATCGCTATCACCACCGCCGATCTCAGCACACCATAGCACTATCATCACTCTTATCACCACCATCGCACTCATCACATTACACCTGCATCTCACACACACACACGCACACGCGCGCGCGCACACACACACACACACACACACACACACACACACACACACACACACACACACACACACACGCACACACACACACACACACACACACACACACACACACACACACACACCACCTTATCATCGGCTGCGCATTCTTCACCTTCCTTTTTTTTTTCCATGTCACGTCTTTCCCCTGAAGCGCATACAGTGAGGGTGGCCTGTCCCTACTCAGTAACAACCCCTTTTCCTACAACTCACCTTCCTTCCCTATAAATTCATCCTGAGTCTTGCCCCTCCATCTTTTTCCTTTACATATATACATCACCTCTCTTTCCAACCATCCAATCTTGCACTCTCTCTTCCTCAGTCTTCCTCACTCTATTCCTTTCACTTCTACCCATAGCAAGGTTCATACTGGTACTACAATCTACCACTAAGATCACTACAACCAACTCTACCATACAGCGACAACTACCACCACTACCATAACACTGCTCCTCCACTACCATCCTCACAATGACAGTCCCACCCCTACCACTAACCACACCATCAACACTACACACTTAGTTTACCTTTCAACCACTCTTCAACCACATTTAAAACACCCACCTACCACAACCACAAACAACAGCAACCACACCAAACTCACTCAATCATCCTCAACTAAGCTTTGTGTATCTCATTAAAGCCTGACATACAGCTTAATTCTCTGCCATCCCATTACCACCACCATGATCCCTCCCTCCCCTACAACTACCATCCCTACCACCATCCCTCACCACAACTACCATCCCTACTACCACTCCTCACCAAAACCACCACCCCTACCACCTTTCCTCACTACATCTACCACCCTTCCCACCACCCCTCATCACAACTACGACACCTACCACCACCCCTCACCACAACTACCAGCCCTACCATCTCTCCTCACCACAAATACCACCCCTACCACCACCCCTACCACCAACACCACCACACCTACCACCACCACCCCTCCCACCATAACTACTACCCCTACCACCACCGCTCAACTCAGCTACCATCCCTACCACCACCCCTAACCACAACCACAACTGCCACTCCTGCCACCACAACTGCCACTCCTGCCACCTACCCCCCCCATCACAATTACCACCCCTCCCACCACAATTACCACCCCTACCAACATCCCTCCCACCACAACTACCACACCTACCATCACCCCTTATCACAACTACCACCAGCCCTCACCACAACCACCACCCCTACCACCAAAACTATCACGAGCCAAACCTACTCAAACCAAACCTTACACATGGCGTTACAAACCTGACTCAACCCACTACCATACCACTGCTACCATACTACCATCACTTAGAACCCCACCACCGTAACCACTACCCCATCATCACCACCCAAACCCACTCCAACCACACCGTTACTTTTACAATACCCTCACCACCACTACCACGACAACACCACCACAACCACTCCAACCCCAATCACCACCACAACAACTAACCACTCCAACCACATCTTCCTAACCAGATCTTGCACACACCACATTAAGAACCTGACAAACACTACCACATCACCACAACCATACCAAGACTCTTACCACCACAACCACAACAACCACCACACCACGAACCAAACCCCAACCAATCCCACTCCAACCCAACCACACAGCACATTACAAGTCTGTCACTCCTTCATAACCACAACCACAACCACGTCACCACCACAAAAGCCACCTCCACCACCACTATCACCAACCAAGACCGAACCTAACCCACTCACTCCACCCAAACCAGACCTAGAACATCACATTACATACAGGATAGACAGCTCACTACCATGCCATCACCACCACACCACCACCACCACCACTCTCACCACGACAACCACACCATTACCATCACACTTCAACCACCACACCACCCCCAGTACCACAAACTATCCTCATCACCACCACTCTCACCAGCCAAACCGAACCCAACCAACCCCAACCCAACCCAGCACATTAAAAACAGTGCCTTCATTCCGCCATGCATATCATCAACTCATCTCATTAGCATACATATTGTAATGAGCGGCGTGTGATATTGCCTGTGTATCGGCCCAAGCTTCAAACAGTTCATGGGGTGTTCCTGTGTGGGTATATTGCCGTGTCGGGAGCCTTAATATTGCACACGGATATACGCGGATAGTAGCACTCGCGGCCGTGTTGTTCGGTGCGGAAAGGTGTGGGGGTCAGATGGTGTTTTGGTAATCACGTTTTCTTCTTCTCCCTCTCCTACTACTACTACTGCTACTACTACTACTTTCTCTTTTTCTTCTTTTGAGAGCTCTAAGGGAACCGTGGTGGATCGCAGGTGTTGTGTTTGTCCCTCGTTCTGCTTGTTCTCTGAGTTTATAGTTCATCTTTGTGGCAAAGTCAAGAGAATTAAGGGACAAGAGCAATGAGGAGGAAGAATAAAAGAGAGAGATTTGGGGGAGGGAGGATGAGGGAGAAGGTGAGTGAGGGTGAGGGAGTATGAGGGAGAGAGTGAGAGAGGATGTGGGCGGATGAGGGAGAGTGAGGGAGGATGAGGGAGGATGAGGGAGAGTGATGAGGCCGGTTGTCGTAGGGCCTCATGACGTCATCACGGGCCAGGCTAGGTGCTAGGGGGATGACCTGCTCTCTCTCTCTCTCTCTCTCTCTCTCTCTCGTGACCTTTTCTGTGGATCATGCAAGGGATATATTTTGAAGCTTTCCTAACACCTCTTCCCTAGCGATTTGTTTTGCACTTCAGTATCTTCTTGCATAATACTGATACAAACTAAGTCGATATTAGACATATAAACTGTACAGAAGAGAATATTAATGTGCAAAATAAATCGCTCAGAAAAAGGTGCGACGCTGCTGCTTCCGTCACTATTAATGTCAACAAGAGAGATGACGTAAATATATACATAGTTAAGATATATGCCGTCGTAAACCTATAAAATGTACACACACACACACACACACACACACACACACACACATACAGAAAGAGAGAGAGAGAGAGAGAGAGAGAGAGAGAGCGCTACATCCCACCGCCTGCCTTGTCTACAGGAGCCTCTCTTGTTTACATCCGGGAATTCGGCTTCAAGCGGTCGTGTATCTGGAATGCGTACATGCACTCACACGAACACATACACGTACATGCACATACATCCAGGCACGCACGCTCACAAGCCACGCACACATCAGTACAGACACGGAAGGGACGCGCACACACACACACACACCATCACCCCACACACATATGTCATCCCCTCACACCATCCCCCACTTCCCTCTCTCTCTCTCTCTCTCTCTCTCTCAATTGCAACAGAGACGTACAAAAAGAAATCCAAAAAAAGCATCGCACTCATTTTACGATGTGGCCGGGATGAGATAGACGGCCGCGTTCTGCATCTAAATCCTTATTCAGACTCTCGAGACGACTGCCAGGGAAATGAAAATCCTAAAGCTCTCGAGAAGAAAAGGGAGGAAGATATATATGGATCGAATTTCTCTCTCTATTTTTTTTTGGCGGGAATCCTGGCGCTTTCGAAAATAAATTGAGAGGAAATACATATATAGGAAGATTGATTTTTTTCTCCTTCGAGGATGTGTGGAGCTTTTTTTTTTTTTTCAATATATTTTTGCAAAGCTTAAAATCCCAAAGATCTTGAAATTAATGATAAAGAAAAGATACTTAGACATTACTATTATTACTATTATTCTTATTATTATTATTACTATTATTATTATTATTATGTTTTTTTTTGGAAGTGAGACCTTTAAGCCTTTCGAGAATAAAGGAAAGAAGCCAATACATATTCTGGTTACGGATCTTGTGTGTGTGTGTGTGTGTGTGTGTGTGTGTGTAAATGAAAATCCTGCAATTCTCGAATGTAAGGGAGCAGGTATGTTTGTGTGGATTAATCTTTTTTCTTTTCTTTGCTTCAGGATCTTTTTTTCCGTCCTACAAATTACTCACTTTTTTAGAGAGAGAGAGAGAGAGAGAGAGAGAGAGAGTAAATCTGTCGTCTTTGCGAGTTAAGATTGCGACCCTTTCTCAATCTCCTTAAAAGATATCATATTTTCTTTCTTTTTTTTTTTCATCTTAACTTTAATTCAGCTGATAGACAGATAGATAGATAAATAGATAGATAATTTTATATGGAGATGATTTTCTTTCCGCCATTCGAGCTGATATTCTGAATCGTTTTTTGACTTTTTAAACACACACACACACACACACACACACACACACACACACACACACACACACACACACACACCATATTTCACCATTATATGTACTTGATTCCTTTCTGTAGGTGAATTATTTTTTTTTTAATTCATATCTCCTTGGTCAAGAATAGCCATGTTGTGCATCGATTTGAGAGGCATATTAAAAGTCGCCAGGGTGATCCCGTAACACATCTTCTATTGCAACTTATTCCGGACATTAAACCTCAGCATCCTCTTGTATCCTTTTGTATCCTCAGCATCCTCTTGTATCCTCAGCATCCTCTTGTATCCTCAGCATCCTCTTGTATCCTCAGCATCCTCTTGTATCCTCAGCATCCTCTTGTATCCTCAGCATCCTCTAGTATCCTCAGTATCCTCTTGTATCCTCAGCATCCTCTTGTATCCTCAGCATTCTCTTGTATCCTCAGTATCCTCTTGTATCCTCTTGTACCCTCTAGTATCCTCAGCATCCTCTTGTATCCTCAGCATCTTCTTGTATCCTCAGCATCCTCTTGTATCCTCAGTATCCTCTTGTACCCTCTAGTATCCTCAGCATCCACTTGTATCCTCAGTATCCTCTTGTATCCTCAGCATCCTCTAGTATCCTCAGCATCCTCTTGTATGTTATCAATATTCCACTGACTGAAACTGTATACAAATAATCCTAAGGTGAAATAAGCATAATAAATCGCTATGGAAAGGGTGCTTCGAAGCGTGAATCCCAAAGCGATGGCTAGAGGCTTTGCAATATACAAAGGCGTCATTATATCAAGCATACCTTATTCTCGTGTTTTGCGGGGACGGCTTCGTTGGCTGGTGTTAGGAGCTCAGACATTTCAGCCGCTTCGTGAAATTCCTGCCCAACTTCTGTGTACAATTAGAGGATGTACAAAAGCTGAACAACTACTGTGTGCAATAAAAGAATGTAGAAAAGCAGACACTATAAGGAAAAACAAAAGACTGTGGCATGCAAACAAAGGAGCATGTAAGATAGAAAGGCGGCATTTTTAGGCCATGTTAGGTTAAAAGGAGCATAGTTAAGCATCATTTCGAACTCAAAAGACGGTGATATTAAGGAAACACCGGCTGTATAATGCACTGACCTCCTCCGTTCACTTAGAATACGGTGTGTGTGTGTGTGTGTGTGTGTGTGTGTGTGTGTGTGTGTAATTCACCGGGTCGGTCAGGATCACTTGATGGTCGTGATAGTCAGCTTTTACCCTCCCGGAAGGGAGCTGAGAGCTCATATAGTCCGATCTAAGGGCAAGGCTGTGACCTTCACACAAGCACACACCCATCCCCTTGCTCAAGGAGGACAGTAACCACCCACTTCGTCAGTGAAACTTTTCGCAGCCTGAGCGAGGCGCGAACTCCCGTCTACCAGTTGGCAAGCGAGAACGTTACCACTGCACCAGCGAGCGGTGTGTGTGTGTGTGTGTGTGTGTGTGTGTGTGTGTGTGTGTGTGTGTGTGTGTGTGTGTGTGTGTGTGTGTGTGTGTGTGTGTGTGTGTGTGATGTAGATTTAGTTTTTTGTTACCACGGAGATAAATATTCCATCAAGAAGGATGATATGTAGATCATCCTGCCTACCTTCCTACCTAGACCTCAAACCAATGCAACCCATTCCATTCCTGCCTCTCTCTCTCTCTCTATCTATCTATCTGTCTGTCTATCTCTGCCTAGCTGTCAGTTTGCCTGTCTGTCTGGCCAAATCATCCTCGCAAATGCGCTTCAAATGACTGTCACTCTCACATTCCAAACCCACGACCTCTCTCTCTCTCTCTCTCTCTCTCTCTCTCTCTCTCTCTCTCTCTCTCTCTCACGGGTCTGTTTTCCTCACCGGGTTTGTTTTGATCCGTAAGTGAATTCGGTTTCGGTTTTTCCAATTTCGATCGGATTCCCTATGCGAACGAGGAAGAATCTTGGTCTCACGCTGCCACTAACCCACCCCATCCTATCCTTGTCTTATCCGGTCCTATCCCGTACTATCCTACCCTATCCTATCGTGCCCGGTCGTATCCTATCCTCTTCTATTCTACCCGGGCCCGTCCCATCTGCCGAGCCAATCAAACTGTTTATTATTCTCTGATTCTCACTATTATTGGTCTGTCTGTCTGTGTCTCTGTCTGTCTGTCTGTCTCTGTCTCTCCCTCTCTCTCTCTCTCTCTCTCTCTCTCCAGTCTTTCATCTTCATCTCTTTTTAATCTTTTTTTCCTTTCAACGTCGCTTCCCTTTTTTTTTACCTTCACTTTTTCCAGAATTTTGATTTTTCACACATATTTCTTCCTCTTTCTCTTTTCTCCCTTATACCTCTCTCTCTCTCTCTCTCTCTCTCTCTCTCTCTCTCCTTATTTCCTTCCTTCTTCCTTCACCTATTTTCCCATTTTTCTCACCTTTCCCTTGTGGTTCCTTTTTGCATCTCCCTTTTTTTCGTCTCCCTTTCTCCCTATCTTTCCATTTCTCTTCTGTATCCCTTTTCACCTTCCTTCCTCCCTTCTTTCCTTCTTCGTAACCACATCCTTCCTTCCTCATGCTGTCTCCCTTCCTACCTCTCTCCTTCCTTACCTAATCTTACTCTCACCTTCTCTCCTTCATGTTCCCTTCCTACCTCACTCCTTCCTTCTTTCCCTCATATTTCCTTCCTACCTCCTTCATATTCCTTCCTCACCTCAGTGCTTCCTCTATCCTCACTCTCCTTCCTTCCTTCCTCTTCTCACCCTTTCTCCTTCATATTCTCTCTCTCTCCTTCTCCTTCCTTCCCTTTTTATATTCCCTCCCTCTTTCCCTTTCTATCTCCATACCTTTCTTCCTATGTACCCCCCCCTTTCCCTCTCTCTCTCTCTCTCTCTCTCTCCATCCGTCCTTTCCTCCTCCCTCCCTCTTCTCTCCAGCCATCCTCAGTCAGACTCTCTCTTCCTTCCCTCCGGTCCCTCCCTCCTCCATCTTGTGTATCAATTCCCTTTATACAGCCTCCTCCCTTTATGGTTTCTCTTCCCCCTGAGGCCTCCATCTCTCCCTGTCTCCCTGGATCAATTTAAACTCCCTCACTCCACTCTGCATTGCACTTCCTCTCCCTTTGTCGATCCTCCCTTTATTGTTGATACTCTCTCTCTCTCTGGTTATTCTTAAGTCTCTTCTGCTTGGCCAAAGTTTCCAATTAAACCATCAACACAGCCATATTGAGGGAGGAGGTGGCCGAGTCGTCACATTTATTCTTTTTTTTACGTTTCCGACTCTGGGGATAAGTTTCACAGCCTGCTATAAAGGCCCAGTAGTCCTCCTACATGCCTTTCACCTCCTCATGTCACCACTTCGGCGCTAAGACCCACCGTCCATACTGAATACATGCTAGGGCTGTCTCATACAGGACTGGTGTATTGGTATTAGCAGGAGTATTTTTGCGACACGTCGGCGGGTCTTCTGGTACATCAGTTAAGTCTGATTTAGTGAAATTCAAATCCTTAAACTGTTCCCTGCCCCAGTGGGGTTTTGAACCTGGGTCAGGTGGGACTGCAGGCCACCCCTCTACCGATTAAGCCGTTTGTTGTCCGAAATGACGGCAGTTAGATCCAAGGCTGAGGCAGGAAGCAGTCTGAAGAATTCTATCTATCTATTGCCAGACGCCTCAATCCCGTTTGGGGTGGCCACAAACAAATCGCCTCCAAGTCGCCCTGTCCCCCGCCATTTCACTGCCCTGCTCCCAACTCACACCCCCCTCTCTCAATTGTGCTAAAATAGACCCTGATAATCCACACCAGCCAGAACCAAAGCACAGGTCCTGAATGTGATAGCCCTAGCATGGATTCAGTAAAGACGGTGGGTATTGGTGCCGAACTGGTGACAGGTGATGTATTGCCCGTTGGAGTGATGCTGGTCCTATGGAAAGTGGTTGTTCAGTCGGGCACCTAAAAAGAACAAAAAATCTTCACATGTGCAGTATTTGCCCTTGCCCTCTTTCACCATCCACCACCACCCCAGCCAGTCCCGCACAGTCCTACCCTCCACTTCACCTCTCCCCCATTATCTTTGTTAATATCCACGTCTAACTTCAAAAGAGAGATGTTCCTATCGTCCATCATAGCAGTTCCTTTAATAATCATGCTATGTGGTACACCTGGTTTCAGACTTGTCATTTGTTTCTGACTTCGGGTGTGGAAATCTTGTCAATTCTAATGCATCGGAAACTCCACTCCTACAACTTCCCACTCGCTAATACCTTCCACAGAAATATCCCAAAATTTTACAGTAACACAACTCACATCATCATCATTTCTCGATATACCGTACTAGGGACATATATTTCTTCGGACTTATCATGGAAAAATCGCATCACTGACACCACACAATCTGTTTTCCAGAGAATGAATGTACTGAATCAACTTTTTTTTTTTTTTTTTTTTTTTTTTAAGGCTATGCGGTGGTAAACTTTTTGTACAAGGACTTCGTGACTGTGTGGTGTACAGCTCTTGTATGGAGGTGGGGTACAAACACATACTGAATAGCTCTTCCAAACAGCGTGGAATATGGGCTTTTCCTCTTATCAGTTCCCATGTATTTATTTGTTTCTTAACAGTGTGCTTACTTTCCTCCTCCATTAACGGCGGACATGCAGCACCTGTCTAGCAACGCACTCTTAAGACATTTGCTATCCAACCCTCTAACACGGGGGGTTCTTAAGCCTTATTACCCTATTTCTCGGCTTCTGCTTACGAATTTCACCCGAACCCCAGATACAAAGAAAACTACCAACACTTATTCACGAACAAACTTTCATGACCAAGGCCTCGTAGCGTAAACAGCGCTGGACTTTCGCAGGTGTTACAGAATCTTGCTGGAGATGTTGCGATGTTGACTTAAGACACAGGAAAGAGGAAAGAGTCTTCTCATTTTAAGGTCTTCATAGTATTTATTTTTTTCTCTCTCTCTCCCCTCCAAGAATGCCCCCCCCCCTTCCCTCCCTCAATGTTTCAATTTTCACTCTACTCTCCCTTACTCTACTCTCCCTCACGCTCCTTCCCTTACTCTTCCCTCTCTTTCCTTACTCTTCATCGCCTTATTCCCCATGCATCACCGTTTACTTCCTTACCTTTCCCTCCCTCACCCTTCCCTCCATCACTCTACTTTTCATCACTCTATTTCCCATTCCCTTTCCCTCCCTCACGCTACCCTTCCTCGCTCATCCCTCCGTCACTCTTCCTTTCATTCTCCAGCCCCCCCTTTCTTCCACCCTCACCCTTCCCTCCATCACGCTACTCTCCATCAAATTACTATAAACGTTTTCCTTCCCACCCCAACCTCTCCTTTCTAAACCTACTCTCCATATCTAAATATCTTTTATTACCTCATTCTCCCTCACCCTTTCCTCTCTCACCCTTCCTTCCTTCACCCTTCCTTCCTTCACTCTTCCCTCCCTCATCCTTTCTTTTCAAAATCTACCCTCCATATCTTCATTCTTTTAATACCTCATTCCTCCCTCCCTTCTCGCCCTTCCTTCCCCATCCTCTCCTCCCTCCCTTCTCACCCTCTCCTCCCTCACCCCTCCCTCCCTCTCTCCAGCTAGTTAAGAAGCGTGAGATATTTTTCAGGTGATAATTTTTTGGGTCTCCCCTAAAAAAGCTGCCCCTCTGCCATTAGCATCCAGGCAGGAATAGAATTATGGAGTCGCACGGTAGAAAACGGGAAAGAGAGAGAGGGGCGATTTCTGTCAGTCCCCCGTGAGAGAGAGAGAGAGAGAGAGAGAGAGAGAGAAATGTATGCCTATGTATGTGTCTGACTCTGTATCTGATTGTGTGTGTGTGTGTGTGTGTGTGTGTGTGTGTGTGTGTGTGTGTGTGTGTGTGTGTGTGTGTGTGTGTGTGTGTGTGCAATCAAATTCTGTGTAGTTTTTAGATGCGACAACTCTTGCTAGGAGAGGCCTGGTCAGTCGGTCGCAACCTAACGATTTTCACACGCAAGGTATGTCACTCAGGTTTATTTTTGTTTACTAGGCCTCTCACTGACCTCCTTTCCTAACTTCTCCTTACTTCCTTCCCTCCTTCCTTCCTCCTTTCCTTCCCTCCCCCTTCCTTCTTTTCTTCCGTCCTTCCTCCCCTCCTTCCTTGCTTCCTTCCCTGTCTCACCTGTCTCTCCTTCTTCCTATATTTTCCGCATCTCTCTATCTCTCTTCTCTTTCCTCAATTACACGTCCTCTTCTTTCCTTCATCCTTCGTTCTTTCTCCGATCTACTCCATCCATTCATTCATCCATCCTTTCCTTCATCCAGCTGGGTAATGTCTATCCATGCATTCATCCATCCTTTCCTTCATCCAGCTGGGTAATGTCTATCCATGCATTCATCCAGCCTTTCTTTCATCCTCCCATCCATCCGTCTATCTGCCCATCCACTCAATCATGTAACTCCATCCACCATCCATCCATTCATTCTTTCATTCATCCATTCATCCAACCACCCATTCAGTCACTTATCTACCCATCTCTCTTTCCATCTATACTTCTTCATCAATTCATTCATCCATCCATTCATTCAACCGTCAGTCCATTCATTCATTTATCCGTCCACCGAAGCGTCCATTCAAGCATTCATTTACTCATCCATACATCCATCTCTTTTCTCTCTCATTCACGTCTCTGTTCCATCATTCATATTTCTCTTCCTCCCTCTTTTTATACCAACCTCCCTCCCTACTTCGTTCCTCCACCCTCTCTCCTTCTTCA
Organism: Coenobita brevimanus; assembly: GCF_032717465.1. NCBI lineage: Eukaryota > Metazoa > Arthropoda > Malacostraca > Decapoda > Coenobitidae > Coenobita > Coenobita brevimanus. The sequence continues at coordinate 28,060,004 of NC_137043.1, read as the reverse complement.
CTCCCTCCATCCCTCCTTCCTTCATCCCCCTACTCCTCTTCCATCATTCTTTTCCTCCTTCCCTCCATCCTACCTCCTAAACCTCCCTCCTCCCTCACTTCCTGCCTCCCTCCTTCTCACCTTCCTTCCTTTCTTCCTTCCTTCCTTCCCCCACCTGTCTGCTCCCTCCCTCCTTCTTTCATCTCTCTTCTCCATCTTTCATCTCTCTCTCTCCCTCCTCTCTTCTTCATCTCCCTCCCTCCTCCTCCTCCTCTTCCTCTTTGCTTGTCTTTCCTTCCCCACTCCTCCCTCTCCTCCCCTCTCTCCCTCTCCTCCCCTCCCCTCCCTCCCTGCTTCAAACGTCAACACCCATTTCTTTCGCCTCTAGTGTCACCTTTCTTACTTTTTTACTCTCTCTCTCTCTCTCTCTCTCTCTCTCTCAATCCACGCCCTTCCTTCTCTCTCCACCCTCTCAGTATCACTTCTCTTTTTCCAGTGGCTGGCTACACTCCTTATCTCTTTACTTACTCCTTCCCTCCTTCCTTCCTTCCGTCCTTCCTTCCTTCCTTCCTTCCCCTCAAGTCTCAGACTGCCCTCTTACTTCCCCTCTGAGTAGCATCTTTTTCCTCCCTTCTCTCTTTCTGTCTGTCCGTCTCTCTCTCTTCCTTCCCTCGTCCTCCCTTCCTTCTTCCTTCCTTCTCCTTTCCTCCCCTCTTCCTTTTTCCTTTCTTCTCCCTCTTTTCCTTCCTTTCTCACCATCTCCCCCTCCCTCATCCTCTCTACCCACTTCCCTCCCTCCCTCCTCCTCCCCTCCCTTTCCTTCCTCACCTCACTCTACCTTTTCCTCCCTCCCTTTCCCCTCCACCCTCCTGTCACTCCCCTCTCCCTGCCTAGCCTCGACCCCCTATCCCCCTTCCCACCCGGTGTGTGTGCCTACGTCAATCAATCATCGAAGCAGTGGGCGTGACAGTGTGTGTCCGCAATCACTCTCACTCCACCCACACACCCATCGTCATTCTCTCTCTCTCTCTCTCTCTCTCTCTCTCTCTCACTTCCGCTATCAGTCTCATCTCCCCTTCTCCTTCCCTCCCTTACTTCCTTCCCTCTTCTCACACCCTCTAAATCTTACCTCCCTCCCTTCCTTCCTTACCCTCTTCTCCTTTACCCTCTTCTCCTTTACCTCCCTCTCCACTCCTTCCCAGTCTCACCTTCATCTTCCCTCCCACACCTCCCTCTTCCCTCCTCATCCTCTCTCCATCACCACCCTCCCACCTACACCTCCCTTTACAAATAACAACCTCCTCCACCATCGCTCTTATTCCTTCACTTGCAAGAAATTTTCAACCTTTTGCACTTTATTCCCCGTAGGTCATCTGCAGGATTATGGGCATGACGATGATGATGATGATGATGATGACGATGAGGAGGAGGAGGAGGAGGACGATGACTATAACTATTACTATGATGATGATGATGATGATGATGATGATGATGATGATGATGATGAGGAGGAGGAGGAGGAGGACGACGACGACGACGACGACGACGACGACTGACTATTACGATGATGATGATGATGATGATAATATGATGACGATGATGACTGACAGTAATAATAATGGTAATGATAACAATAACAACAACAATAATAATAATAATAATAATAACAATACAGTAATGACGAATCCTACGACGCACTTTTCATTTTAATCATGGAGGTGATTTGTTTGTGGCCACCCCTGACGGGATTCAGACGTCTGGCTATAGATAAACTGAAAGAAACTATTTGCACACAATCAGATATTATGCCATGCTATGTTTTTTGTAATCTGACGTAAAATTTCCCCCTTGAACGCAAAGAGAAGAGATTAACACTAGAATATGATGCTAGTCACGAAGAAGTGCTATGAAGAGTACACAGCGCCGTAATATTGTCTTCTTCCGCCACTGAACTTCGAAGGGACGAAAATCTGGGCCAGGTAAGAATAAAAGGATTATAGTACGATCCCAAAATATAATTCGACCTTGATGTACGATGCAGTGAAGCCTAAATTTGCGCTGGTATTATTATCGGGTAAGGAAACTCCCAAGCACTTCTTCCTAAGTGATTTATTTTGCTTGTTACACCTTGCCATCCTATTCTGCGTTACCTAAATCCTTCTAGCATCGCCATACTCTGCATAAATAAAGTACAAAACGATATTAACCTACCGTATCCAAAAATAAATCACTAAGGAAGAGGTATTACAGAACTTCCCTAACAAGCCTTCGTCTTAGGCTCCAACAACCCCCTTAAAGGCGAGGAGAAGTGTGTGGTGTTGGCTGGATGAAGAGGGTTAACAAACGCCTAACTAATATATACAGACTCGTAGCTCCATACCATCCAAGTTGGTGTTTACGCCCTCAAAACATAACGAGATTTTGATGCTGACTGATGGAGTGAACCCTAGATTGATTTTCCCGCGCTAGAGGCATGACTTGGTTAACTTCCCTTGGCGTTTCCGTAAAGTTGTAAATTATCCCAACCAATTTACTGGATAAAGATAAAGAAACATTTATAGCAGTTAACCGTTGTCGCATTTATCTATTTATTTATTTATTGTATCATTTACGTTATTTGCTTACTTTGGCTGTGGTGTTTATGGCAACTGTGACTAAAGATAAGAATATACACAATCTTAAATACAACTTTAGCTTAGCAGGGTTTATGAATACGACTCCAGGCTCAGAGACCATTTAGGTTTTCTCCTCTGCTTTGGATATTAACCCGTTCATGCTTGGGATAACTCTTGTACTTTAATCCAGCTAACACCAGACGATTTCGTGCAGCTGAGAGTGAGTCATAGGGCCCTTCCATGGGGGGATCGAAGCCCGCCACTCATTACTTCGAAGCATGGTGACGAAACACGCTATGAAACAGTGGATCAGGCTGGTGCTTCAGTTTATCATATCAGTACTTTTATTTATTTACTTATTTATTTTTTCATGTACTTTCTATTACCATACTTTGACGACATAGATGCCCAGTGTCTCATCTCTTTTCTTCCCTCTCTCCTCACTTTCGTCTCTCGGGTCTCTCCCTCTCTCCTTCCGTCCCTCCTCCCCTACTTTACTCTCTCTCCTCTCCAGTCTCCCCCTCTTTATGTTTCTTCTCTCACCTCCCTCCCTTCTTTTGTCTCTTAATTCTCTTCTCCCTCCCTTCCTCGTATCTCATAGTGTCCATCCTCCCATATCCTTCCTCCCATATCCCTTACATTCTCTCCCTCCCTACAACTTCCTAAAGTCCTTATGTTTGTTTCATATCCCTCAACTCTCTCTCTCCCCCCAGCCTTCACTTCACACCCTCTCCATCAATCCTACCCGTCCGTCCTTCCCTCTTCATTCTCTTCCCCCTCCCTTCCTCCACATCGTCTGTTCCTCCTTTCCCTCTCCATTCTCTCCTCACAGTCCTCTTTCCCCGTTCCCTCCCTGTCTCCACTTTCTCCCTATACTCCTCTCTAAGCCACTGAGGCACATGAGTCGGTATTCACCCTTAACATGCTATATTTGGCACTTTCCCACGATTATGTGTGTGTGTGTGTGTGTGTGTGTGTGTGTGTGTGTGTGTGTGTGTGTGTGTGTGAATAAACGTGTGTGTGTGTGTGTGTGTGTGTGAATAAACGTGTGTGTGTGTGTGTGTGTGGCTCTTGGCTATTTAACCCTTTCATTGTTACTGCGCACTTAAGAATTTTACCACGTACAACGGGCGACTACTTTCCCCCATTCCAGTGAATCCTGGAGCAGACAGAGGTGTACGCAGGGTAAGAAAAATACAGGGACCATATTCTTGTAGGCTTGGGAGACGTTCTAGCACTTCTTCGTGACTAGTTTATTTCTACACATGACCCCAAGACTGTAAGTTTATATTGGCTTCCTCTTACAGTCCGCCATCCTCCTTTTGTGGGGTAGGGAGGGCGCTGAGGGACGTTTGTATAACCAGGCAGGCTATATCAGTGCCACCATATGAAGGCGACCATCTCCAGTGCCTTGTGGATGAAATGGGCACTTGGGGTAGTTATGTTGTAATATGCTCGTGTGTATTGCTTATTATTGCGGCATTTATGGTTATACTCCACAATACTATGCTACACTACACTACACCAAACCACACCACTGCACCACATCACACCACATCAAACCGCACTACCGTCTCACCTTTATCACATCCATAACAATAATACCACTTCACTACGCCCTCCACCTCCATGCCATTACACCACCACACAGCCACCTCGATCCCCACACCCTCCTCACCTTCATACCACACCACACCACTCTTCACATTACACCTCGTCACTTCCACACCATTAATTCCATACCATAGCACTACACCTTCCACATCACACCATCATCATCACATTTTAATCAATTTCACACCATCACTACCACACCACAAACACCACCCTCACACCATACCACACCATCACCTCTACAGCAACACCTTAACACAGCACCACACCACCACAGACACCTTCACCCACACCACCACCACCACAGCATTCCCTCTTCCACACCATTAACACCAAGGCACCATACCACACCAGAACGACCATTAGCATCGCCGCCACACCACCATTAACACCACATTAGCAAAGAATTTTCCCTTGCATTTCATCGCTACTCTTACACACACACACACACACACACACACACACACACACACACACACACACACACACAAACACACACACACACACACACACACACACACACGTTCCCTCTTTCTTTCGTCATTTCCCAGATTTTGCATCTTCTCACCTATTTCTTTCTCCCTTCCTCTTCCCCTCTCTCTTTCTCTCCCTCTCCCTTCCCCCCCCCTTCTTCCTCTCTTCCTCGTTTGTCTCTCTTAATCTGCCCTCTCTTCCTCTCTATATCCGTCTTCATCTTCACTCTCACATTCACAAGACTACCCCCCCCATTTCTTCTCCCCTCTTCCCTCACTTCCTTTCACCTTCCTTCACTTTCCACCCCCTCCTCCATTCTCCTTCCCCTCCTCACCTCATTTATCCTCCCTTTCCCTTTTTCCACTCCTCCTCCCCCTCCTCCCCTCAGTCCTCTTCCTCCCCTCCTATTCTCCCTCAATTCCTTACTCCCTCCCTCCATCTCTTCTCACCCCACCTGCCTTTCTATTACGCCTCTCCCTTCCCATCTTCCGCCCTGTTATTTCTCTCTCCCCTTTCTGCTATCATACCTATTCTTCTCCCCCCCAGCCTCTCTCCCCAACTCACTCTTAATTTTCCTTTTACCTTCATCATCCGAACCTCCCCGCCCCATCCCCTTCCTACGTCCAGTCTTATTTTCTTCCTTCCTTCCTCCTTCTTTTCTTCACGTCCTTCCCTCCTTTACTTCGTTCTCTTATTTCCTTTCCCCCCTTTCTCCCCGCCTTCCTCCTGTTCTTTCTCTCTCTTTCTTCATTTCTTCCTTTCTTCCCTTTTTCTTACCTTCCATCTTCCGTCTTTCCATCTTCTTTTCTTCCGCCTTCCTTCTTTTCATCTTCCTTCCATCTCATATCCCTACATCCATTCATTCATTCATTCTCTGTTTCCTTAATCTCCCACTTCTCTTCCTCCTTCATTCCCTGTTTCTTTCCTCAACTCTTCTTCTTCCTCTTTTCCATCCTCTCCCTTCCCAAGTCTTTCTCCTCCCCTCCTTCCCATCCCTTTGCCTCCTTTCCCTCCCCTCCCTTTTCCTCTCCCCTCCCCTCCCCTCCCTCCTTCCATATCGACTGCCCTTATCCTCCCCGTCAAATCTCTCTTCCATTCTCTCATCGCCAAACTTTCTCCCCATCTTTTATCTCCTTCCTCCACCCCCTTCCCTCTCTCCTCCACGTCTCTCCTCCTCCCTCTTCCCCTCTCTCTTCTTTCCTTCCGTCCCTCCAGCTCTCCTTTACTACCTCTCCCTCCTTTCTCCTTCCCTTTTTTTGTCTCCCTCTTGTCCCTGTCTTCCTCCCTTAGCCCATATTTCCTCCATTCTCTTCCTCTCTCTTCTTTCTCCTCTCCCATTCTATTCCTTCTTCTCCCTTCCTTCCGCTTCCCTTCCTCCTCCCCTACCCCCTCCCTCTCCCTCTCTTCCATTTTTTCCATTCCTCTCCTGCTCACTTCGTCACTCAAATCTTCGACACTACGGTTCATCTTTCCTTTCCATTCTCCTTTCTTATTTCAGTTCTCTTCTCTTCTCTTCTCCTCTCTCTCTCTCTCTCGTCTCATATTTACTCACCCAACCTCTTCTTTCCCCACGTCTCTCCATCTGCACACCTCCTCTCCCCCCTCTCTTTTCCTCTCTCTCCGTTCCTCTTTCTCTTCATTTTTTCTCCCATATTCCTCCAACTAATCGACTCGTCTCTCCCTCGTCTCTTCTCCCTCTTTCTCAAACCTCCCCACTCCCTCCCTTTCTTCCCTCCACCCCTTCCTTCCCTTACCCGTTTCTTTCCCATTCCCTTACTCCCATACACCCTATTTCCTCCCAGCCCTAATCTCCTCCCTTCTTTCTCCCCGTATTGTCCACATTCTCCTACCCCTTCACACCTCTCGTCTCCTCTCCCTTCCCTCCCTCCCTCCCTCTCTCCCTTTTCCTCTTTCTTCCTCCTTGCCTCTCACTTCCTCCATTCTTCCTGTTCTTTACTCTTCCTCCTTCATTCTTTTCCTCTCTTCTGCGTCCTCCTCAGCTTTCCTTTCCTTCCCCCTTCCCTCCATGCCCTTCCATCTCTTCACCTTCCTTCCTCCATCACTTCCACAGCCATTCATTCCTCACTTCCTCTTTTATCCCTCCCCCCCAATTCCTCCCCTTCATCATCTCCTTCACAACCCCTCTCTCCAACCATTCCCCTCTCCCCCTCTTCCCTTCCTGTTTCTCTTCTTTCCTTTCGTCCTCTCTCATTCATTTTCACTTCCTCCTCCATCCCTCCTCATTTCTCCCTCAACTCCCCACCTGCATCTCGCCCTTCCCAACTCCCCTCCCCCAATTTTCCCTCCTCCTCCTCCTCTTCTCCCCTCTCCCCTCATCCCTTCTTCTTTCCACTCTTCCTCCCTTATTCATTTCTAAGTTCCTCCTCGATCCCTCCTCCTCAATTTCCCACCTTCCTCTCCCCCTTTCACACCTCCCTCCTCCTCTTCCTCTTCCCTCCCTCTTTCCCTTTCTTCCATTCTTCCTCCCTTATTCCTTTCTCACTTCCTCCATACCTCCTCCTTAATTTCCCACCCTCCTCTCCCCCTTTCACACCTCCCTCCTCCTCTTCCTCTTCCCCCCCCCTCTTCCCTCCCTCTTTCCCTTTTATCCATTCTTCCTCCCTTATTCCTTTCTCACTTCCTCCATCCCTCCTCCTCAATTTCCCACCTTCCTCTCCCCCTTTCACACCTCCCTCCTTCTCTCTCCTCCCCTCCCCCCTCCCCCCTCCCCCTCTAAATGGCTCGCAACATTGCAGAAGGGGGCATCAGGTTGCAAACGGTTATTGCGAAGAGTGAGGCCGCAGGTTTAAAAGGCTGGATGCAACATGGGAGGGGAGGGAAGGGGAGGGGGAGGGAGAGGGGGAGAGGGTAGGAAAAGAGGAGATGGCTTTTAACACGGGACAATAAACAAATAAAGTGAGAGAGAGAGAGAGAGAGTTAATGAGAAGGAACTGAAGTAAACAAGGAAAGAAACTAAGAGAGAGAGAGAGAGAGAGAGAGAGAGAGAGAGAGTTAATGAGAAGGAATTGAAATAAACAAAGAAACTGGGAAAGAAAATAAAAAGAGGGAGAGAGAGAGAGAGAGGAAGAGGGGACCGTAAAATAAAAGGTAAGAAAGTGAGAAAGAGGGCATTAAGGAGAGAGAGAGAGAGAGAGAGAGAGAGAGAGAGAGGGAGGGAGAGCGAGAGGGAGATAAGGAAGGTGATACAGAAAGAAAAATGATACGGAGAGAAAGAATGAATGACACTGATTGAGAGAGAGAGAGAGAGAGAGAGAGAGAGAGAGTGATAAGGAGAGAGAACTGAAATTAAGGAGGGAAGAGGGAGTGAGAAAGAGGATATTAAGGAGAGAGAGAGAGAGAGAGAGAGAGAGAGAGGCAGTAAATTGGAAATGGAAAAAGAGCAAACAGAATCGAGAGCGAGACAAAGGGGAAGGAAAAAGGAAGGGAAGGGAGGGCGAGAGAGGTAGGTTGAGCGAGTGGATACAAACGATAGATAGATAAACAGACAGATAGACAGACAGAT
>NC_137043.1:28016799-28046799 GCF_032717465.1 Coenobita brevimanus | reverse complement strand
TGTGTGTGTGTGTGTAATTACCATGCAGCAGCTGACATTTACGACTATTGGGTCCGTGCGTGAGATTTAATACGCTTTAGTAAATCGTAAAAGACAAACTAACAAACCACAGATAAATGGTAAATATACATTCTTTAGTAACACCTTTGCATAAAATTAAGTCTGTTCAATTTCTTAACAGTATACATGAGACAGACAGATGCACACACACACACACACACACACACACACACACACACACACACACGCACACACACACACAGACTTACATACATACTACACATAAATGGAGATATACAGTACAAAGCGATCTGGTCAAGGACATTTTAATATAGTATGGATGGATGTCAGTCAGCCAAACTTTATATATATATAAAAAAAATAATGATGGGGGAAGGGGGGGGGGGTCGTTATCATATACACCTGATCTGGGTATAATTTTTTGCGATATTGGTGGAAGGGATGATTTTTAAAACGTTGACACACTTCAGTCATTTTTTTTTTTTTTTGGCTGGCTGTGTCTATCAATCATGGGGTAAATAATTCAGGGGGAGGGGTAGGGGAGGGAGGGGAAGGGGTAAGGGGGTAGAAGGGAGAGAGGGGCAGGGAATGGGGGTGAAAGGGTGTCAAGAGAGGAACGGTGGAGGGGAGCGTGGGTGGAGGGGACAGGATGAAGAGGGCACGAAAGGGAGAGAGGGTGGAGGGGGAAAGTGGTGGAGGATGTGTGGGGAATGGAAAGGGGGTGGAGGGAAGTGTGGACGGGAGAGGGTGAAGGGGGCGGAAAGGGGTTACTGGATGTTGAGGATTGGGAGGGGGAGAGAGTCTAGGGGAGAAGGGAGAAGGGTGGTGGTGTGGGGAGGTGAAGGAGGGAGAAAGGCGGTGTGAAGAGTAGAAGGGTGGTGGGTGGAGAGAGAGAGAGAGAGAGAGAGAGTAGGGGGGGAGGAAGAGGTCACATGTAAACACTCGGACCATTTTTTTATCCTTTTTTTCTTTTTCTTTTTTTTTCAAGGTAACGTGAATATGGCACGGATTTATTTATTTATTCATCTTTTTCTATCTACTTTTATCATTTTTTTTCTGTGACGCTGCTGACGGGCTGTAGTTATTAATGGTTTGTGGTAATATATATTTTTTCAATTCTCTGTTAGTCTGTCAATTTGTACTTGTGTGTGTGTGTGTGTGTGTGTGTGTGTGTGTGTGTGTGTGTGTGTGTGTGAGAGAGAGAGAGAGAGAGAGAGAGAGAGAGAGAGAGAGAGAGAGAGAGAGAGTTTGCGTCCACTTGTCTTATGCAAAATCTCTCTTCCCACATTTTGCAGTATCCCAAACGACACTAATTTGGGCAGCGACAAGGGCTGGCTGATTACTCCTTCCTCTCCTCGCTTTCTTTTTACTTAATTAGGACCTGCTGACTCACGGGGTTGGTGAATTGAGAGAGAGACTGGAAGTGTGTGGGGGGGGGAAATTAACCCTTTCAAGCCGAGGATGTGGTAAATTATGTTCTAGGTACGTGGGAAGTAGTAGTAGTAGTAGTAGTAGTAGTAGCAGTAACAGTAGTAGTAGTAGTAGTAGTAGTAGTAGTAATAATAATAATAATAATAATAATAATAATAATAATATAATAATAATAATAATAATAATAATAATAATAATATAAAAATAATAATAATAGTAACAATAATAATAATATCAACAACAATAATAATAATAATAATAATAATAATAATAATAATAATAATAATGATGATAATAATAATAATAACAATAATAAGTTACCGTCAGGCCTCATTAAGCTAAGAAGAGCGCTATTGCAATGAGGCGATGAAAGAAGCGTATCTTTATCCACTAATTTAAAAGTCCTATAAGCTCATTTAAATCGTCAAAGATTCGTAAGATTAATATAAAAATCCTTCCTGGGGCTGAAGGGGTTAAGCTCCTTGGTTCAATAATGGAAAAGCGAGGTAAAGAAAAATAAAGAAGTGGATGGTGCTATGAAGGTTTTTAGAACGAAGACTTGGGTATAAAGGCTGCAAGAGGACTGTATGAGAGTGTGCTACTGCCAACATTAACTCTCTCTTTAGCTGTACATCTATAGTATTTTACTCCGGCTAATACCAGACGATTTAATACAACTGAGAGTATGTGTAAAGAACCTGAGAGCGTTAACCTGTGCGTAAGAGGCCTAAGAATGACGTTAGTATCATAAATAAGAGCTGTTAAGAAATGTGTAAGTCTTTGGGTTGAGTAAATTTCAGGGAACAAGAAATTTAGAGACTCGTGAAGTAAGGATGTCTCACTGAACGAATAACAGAAAAGAATGTGCTTCGATGGTTAAACAGGGAAAGTAGATATTTAAAAGTGTGGTGATATGGGGTGTTTATGAGCGTCTTGGTGTTTATCGAATTGGTACCGATAAAACTGAGCGGTTCCTTTGCCTGATTATATAAACGTCCCTCAGCTCCTTCCCTACCCCCGAAAGGAGAATGGCGGACTGCAGGAGAGGGGCGACTTTAACCTGCAGTCCTTCGGTTTTACATCCACATGATCCTGGGGCCACAACAGTAACAAGAAGAAGGAAGTCAAAGGGTATAAGAAAATATTGTGCTTCAATGGTTATGGCCACAAACAAAGAGTGGCTGTGAAAAGGGATACTTATGAGCGACTCTGATGGTACACTTTTTCGTTCCCTTCTTCATCACTTCTTTCCTCCTCTTCTGTCCCTTCGTCTGTCCGCTCCTTCTCTTCCTCCTATCTTCTTTCACTCCCTCTGCCTTTCATTCCTCACCCTTCTCCCCTCATCACCCATCCTCCTATATTTCCCTCGTAATAGCCACTGTCTCTGTGTCTACTTCACCTCACTACCCTTTCTCGCTTTTCCTACCCCCCGTGGATGGTAATGGTCAAGCGGTCAGAAAAGCAGTATTTTCTCTGAAAGGACGCAAGTTCGATCCCGGGCTAGGGTAGGGAGAAGTTTCTTGATATGAATTGGATTTAAAAAATACGGACTTTCCATAACACCCACCAACATGTCAAAAAAAAAAAAAAAATCCACAAATATAATAGCACCAGTCCTGAAGGAGAAAGCCTCTAGCATGTATTCAGTAAGGACAGTGGGTATTAGTGTCGAAGTAGTGGTATGTGAAGGTATGTGACACGTAATAGGAGTGCTGAACCTTAGGGAATGAGCTCTCATGCCCAGAATTCGGAGCATAACAAAATAGACAGGTAAGAATAACATTTAATGGCGATCAGTTCCTTTCCCTTCACTCATCCGTCTCCTTTCCTTTCCAGCTCCTCTCCCTTCCTCCTACCACTCACTTCCACTCCCCATTACCTTCTCATTTCTTTTGATTCTTCCCCATCTCTCTTCCTCTTCCTTCACGATGATCTCTTCTTTCTCTTCTACTCTATGTTCCTCCCTCTACGTTGCCTTTGCTCATTCCCTCCAATTCTATCTTTTCTCTCCTCTCCCTCTCTCTCTCCACCTACCCCTCTGACTCCACCCTTTCACCTCCCCAGTCTCCTTCCCTTTTCTTTCTTTATGACACCCTCTTCCTCCTTATCCCTCTCCCATCCCTCAATCTTACCTTTCCTCTCCCTTCAGCACAAATAACCGGCTGAAATCTCTCTGCACGCAAGAGGGAGTCGACTTTGTCAATCTGTGGGACCAGTTTTATGAGCAACATACTCTATTCCAGAAAGATGGTCTCCATTTGAACTCAGTAGGAGCGGCACGGCTAGGTAGACTTCTACACGATAAAGTTGCCCTCTTCAGATCAAAAAACGCGGCACGTCCAGGAACAGTAACCTTAACGTAAATACCCACAAAGTCAGATCACCAACTGTTCGGAACGGAATTAGAGTCTGCTATGCTAACGCACGTAGTCTACGTAACAAGTTTGAGGATTTAGAATCTCTAATTTACCTAGAAAATTATGACATCATTGGCATCACAGAGTCCTGGATTAACACATCTGACCGTGACTTTCTAGCGGAATACTCACTAACAGGGTACAATATTTTCAGCTGTGAGCGACCACATCGAGCTGGTGGCGGTGTTTTACTATATGTGAAAACTAGTCTCCATCCCCTTGTGCTATCCAAACCCAGTATTACCAACATAGATGCCAGTTATGTTCAGCTAAGTATTAATTCACACAAAATAAATATATGTCTCATCTATCGTCCGCCAGCACAGTCAACTGAGACAGATGAAAAACTTTATGATCAAATTGCGGAAATTTGTTGTCAAGAGGATAGCGTAATTTTTGGAGACTTTAATCTACCGGTAACAAAGTGGGGTGAACCACTGACAGCACACTCAGGACAAGAGCTTTATACGAATCTTCAGGAAAGCGCCCTTTCCCAACACGTAGAATACCCAACGAGAGGAAACAATATCCTAGACATCATCTTGACTACAAATGATAACCTAGTCAACAACGTTGAAATAGGACCTGAGTTTAGTTCCAGTGATCATCGAACTATACAGTTTAATATTACTACTGAAAAAGTAAAAGAAACAGAGAGCAAAGAAAAGGTCCCAGATTATCGTAGAGCTAATTTCAACAGGCTCAGAGCGCTACTTGCAACTGCAGATTGGAATCAAATGTCTGAAACCGATGACATAAACCAAGCATGGGAAATATTCACCGAAAAATTTAATGAAGTGGTAAAGTCATGTGTGCCACTACGTAACAGACGTCCAGCTGGAAATAGTAAACCAAAGTGGTGGTCCAGTGAAATAAAAAGTAACTTAATAGCCAAAAAACAGGCATACCATAAATATAAAGCTACACAAAATAATGATGATAAATTACAGTACGATAATCTACGCCGCATATCGAAAAGACTTATTAAACAAAGCAAAAGAGCACTGGAGATCCACATTGCTAATACGTGCAAATCAAATCCTAAAGAATTTTACAGTTACATTAGAAAGAAAAAGGTTATGACTACATCAATAGGTCCTCTAGAAACAAACAATGGCAGACACACTGAAAATGAGGTCGAAATGGCAAACATTCTTAACGATTACTTTGCGTCTGTTTTTACAGTAGAAAACACCACCAGAAACCTACTGTTACCCACAAACCAAGCAAATAGCACAGTCCTTAGTAACTATGCTATCCATAATAACGATATCCTTTCAGCCATAAATAGTACGGACATAAACAAAACCCCTGGCCCCGATAAAATATCACCAAGAATTCTCAAAGAAGCAAAACATGAGTTACTGCTGCCACTCTCTGTCTTATTCAATAAATCATTAAGTACTGGGAAAGTTCCACGTGAATGGAAACTAGCAAATGTAACACCAATTTTCAAAAAAGGAAATGAGTCGCACCCAGGAAATTACAGACCAATCAGCTTAACATCAGTAGTGTGCAAGTTAATGGAAAAAATCATAAAAGATAAAATAGTTAATTATCTAGAAGAAAATAATATAATTAAAGACTCGCAACATGGATTCAGACATCGTCGTTCATGCTTAACTAACTTACTGGACTTCTTCCATGATGTTTACAAATCATACGATGACTCAAGAGCAGTAGATATAATTTACCTCGACTTTCAGAAAGCATTTGACACTGTCCCTCACAAGCGTCTCATGAGAAAAATAGAAGCACATGGAATAAAAGGAAAGACGCTAAAATGGTTACAAGACTGGCTGTCAGACCGAAAACAGCGAGTTGTGATAAACGGAAAGGAATTCAAATGGCGTAATGTGATCAGCGGCGTTCCCCAAGGGTCAGTACTTGGACCGATACTTTTTATTATCTATATAAATGACACTGATGAGGGTCTAAATTGTAAAGTATCCAAATTTGCAGATGATACTAAAATAACCAGTAAAGTCACTTCAAAATTACAGTGGCAGCAGTTACAAAATGACCTTAATACTTTAGCAAGCTGGGCAGAAAAATGGCAAATGAAATTCAACACAGAAAAATGTAAAGTACTTCATATTGGAAGTAACAATGTCCATGCAAATTACAAAATGAACAATATTCAGTTATCAAGTACAGACAGTGAAAAGGATCTTGGTGTGATAATATCAAATGACCTAAAACCAAGCAAGCAGTGTACCGATGCGGTTAAAATTGCAAACAAGCTAGTGGGTTTTATTGGAAGAACTTTCGAGTTTAAATCAGAAAAAGTCATACTTGCCTTGTACAACTCGCTAGTGCGCCCCCATCTTGAGTATTGTGTGCAATTCTGGTCTCCGTACTACAGAAAGGACATTGAAAAATTAGAGAAAATTCAGCGAAGAATCACAAAAATGGTACCACGACTTAGAAACAAACCATATGAGGAACGCCTTGAAGAACTTAAATTATTTAGCCTAACGAAGCGCAGGTTAAGAGGGGACCTTATTGAAGTTTTCAAAATCATGAAGGGATATGACAACTTAGACATGAATAAATATTTTGATATAGACCGGTCGAGTCAAACCAGAAGTAATGGCTGCAAAATCATGGGAAAACGATTCCAATCCCACGAAGCAAAATACTTCTTCTTTAACAGAGTTGTAAATATCTGGAACAGATTACCCTCAGATACCGTGAACAGTATCTCAATTGAGACATTCAAAAACAAATTAGACAAGTATTTGCACGAAAATCCTCAGCTGACTCTTTTTCTGTCCGAATAACTTGCTTTTATAGCTACGGTACATGTAAGTTCATGCCCCCTTAGTCTACAAGACACCCCGTAAACAATGTACCCGTACATAGTGTTGCGTCATGATATTATACATTTTCAATTTATTCGGTGCAAACAAAGCAATATAAGCACAGCTTAGGATCTGCACAGATAACCCTGAGTTAACGGTCACTACTCTTACTTTCGACCTGTGATGGGCTGTGGATCACTGAGGGTCCTTGTTAGTCAAGTGACCACCATCGGGATTTTTTTAATGTACCAGGGGCCACTGCTTCAGGATGAAACTTGTGTACTTGTCCCATATGGGAGAGTTCCTTGTCTCAGTGGAGTGAACGGAGCTATTGCCTGATTGACTGCTGCCTACCTAAAAAGCGCCAGGGAAGGTTGCCGCACCACCCCTAAACATCCACTCTGTGCATTGCACAACCACACTGTGCACTGCACATCCACACTGTGCACTGTGCAGTCCCCTTTTATCTAAGACACCCGTTCTATATACTTTTCAGTCTCCCCAGCACAAAGAAAGCAATATAAGCACAGATTAGGAGCTGCACAGATAACCCTGAGTTAACGGTCAATACTCTTACTTTCGACCTGTGATGGGCTGTGGATCACTGAGGGTCCCTGTTAGTCAAGTGACCACCATCGGGATTTTTTTAATGTACCAGGGGTCACTGCTTCAGGATGAAACTTGTGTACTTGTCCCACATGGGAGAGTTCCTTATCTCAGTGGAGCAAACGGAGCTAGGGCCTGATTGACTGCTGCCTACCTTAAAAGCGCCAGGCAAGGCTGCTGCACCACCCCTAAACATCCACACTGTGCAGTGTGTAGCTTCCACGTTATGTCCACAAACTTCCCATTAACTCAATGTAACCGGTTTATAATGTCATGCCGTAACTAGTATTTTATTTGTTTACTTTCTCTTTCAGGTTACTCTATCGGGTAGCTTATAGATAAAGTATTATAGAATGTGACTTTTCCTTTCCAGTGTTTCCTATAAAATTTCCATGTCAGTTTTTCCATGCTGCATGGTGGTTTTTCTCACTTTTTCCTGGAGGGTTTGGTGGTGGGGGGAGCCTTCTTGCTTTCCTATCCTTATCCTTCAACATGTAGAGTTAGATCTTGTAGTCATAGCTTTCTCTAACAAGCAGCCTCGAAAGGACCATAAGGTCTGTTGCTGTTTGCTTTCCTGTGTAATCCTGTGTAATCCCCTGTCCCAGTGCTCTTCCCTATTCCCTCTACCTAATCCCCACCCCCCTCGCTTCCCCTCTCCTTTTCCACCAATACCTTTCCTTTCACTCATACCTCTCCCTTCCTCCTCATCCTTAGTCACCACCTTTCACCCTTTACCCCTTCCCTCTCCACACTTCTCCCTGGGTTACAAAAGAAGCTTCAAACGTTATTTTGATTTTAAATTACAGAAAGTTAGATTTTATAAAGACCTCCATTAAATTTAAGAAAATGGTATGCCAGCTAAAAGGCTCATGATCGCAGGAGTCAATTATGTTCATGGATCGATAACTGGAAAACAAATACAAAACAACGAATAACAACAACGAAAATTGCAGACTCTTTGTATAAATTCAGAGTCTGTATAAATTAAGTCTTTGTATAAATTCAGAGTCTTTGTGTAAATTCAGAGTCTTTGTATAAATTCAGAGTCTTTGTATAGATTCAGTCTTCGTATAAATTCAGTCTTCGTATAAATTCAGAATCTTCGTATAAATTCAGAGTCTTTGTAAAAATTCAGCGTCTTTATTCAGAACCTTTGTACTGCTTATATGTAATTAGCGGACTACCACACGGATCAGTTTTCATACCAATTCTTTCCACAGCTTTGGTCACCTCGAAAATGGTCTTATTTCGAAGGTAATTAAGTTGCTGGTGACTGGAAATGGGAAGTCTGGGTAATTATTATCAGCGAGGATTATGAATTCGTCTCAGATTAAAGAGAAGCTTGTAAAAGAGGATGAAAAATGGCAAAGGACTCTGATGATGATGATGATGATGATGATGATGATGATGATGATGATGATGATGATGGCAGAAAATACGAGCATCGAATATCTAAGAATTACTAAAAATAAAGGAAGTAAAGAATCTCTGTGTAATTATTATCACTGATCTCAAAAACTCTCAAGACAGCAAGTGACGAGGCTAACAAGAAGCTACGATTCACTGTATTAGTAGTAGTAGTAGTAGTAGTAGTAGTAGTAGTAGTAGTAGTGGTGGTAGTAGTAGTAGTAGTAGTAGTAGTAGTAACAGTAGTAGTAGTAGTAATAATAATAATAATAATAATAATAATAATAACAATAATAATAATAATAATAATAATAATAATAATAATAATAACCTGTTATAAATAATCCCTTCAACTATGTGTTACTTTTACTTATTCTGGCTATTTAACAGACGATTATATTCCCCTGTGGATAGACTTCTCGAACCGGAGGGGTTAAATATAGCTCTCAATGACCACTTCGTCTCTAGAGGGGTTTCCGAAGCTAAACACCAAATAAATCGCCACACTAAAGGAGTTAAGGATGAAAGTTAAGTGGAAAAGGTGCAGAGAAGAGTTACTGATATAAATCCACCATTGCGTCGTCCATCCTGTAAACAAAAAAGACAGAAATTAACCCTCCTGTGACTCACTCTCAGCTGAATAAAATCGTCTGGAGGTAGCAGGGAGAGGATACTAGAGTTGTCCGGACCGTGAGAGGGTTAATGGTATAAGTATGAACACCCCCAAGCTCCCAGGACTCACTCTCAGCTGAATAAAATCGTCCGGAGGTAGAATAGAATATGAGAGTGGCCCCGATCATGAAGAGGTCGACAAATCAGCTGTCTCTTATATCCCTTTCTCACGCGTGTAGGTTCGATCTTGGGGTGAAATTTAACTACTATTTTGTGTTTTCTGTGTTCTCCCCTCCCCTTCTCCCCTCTCCCCTTCCCATCTCGCCATAATACCTTTTCCTCCCCTCCTCTCCCCATTACCCTTCCCCCTCATCTCTTCTTCCTTCCCCTCTTTGCCCCTCCCTCCCCTTGTCTCCTCTCTTCTCTTCTTGCATCCCTTCTTCCTTCAACCTCATTTCCTCCTTCCCCCTCCCCCCTCCCTTCTCATTTCCTTTCTCGTTCCCCTCTTCCCCGTCCCATACCCTCCTCCCTCTACCCCTTCCTTCTTCCCCTCTCTCCCTTCTTCACCCTCCCCCTCCATTTTCACCCTTTTCTCCCTCTCCCCCTCTCTCACACCTTCCCCTTCCCCTCTCTTACAACCTCCCCTCCCCCTCTCTTACACACCTCCCCTCCCCCTCTCTTACACCTTCCCCTTCCCCTCTCTTACACCCTCCCCTCCCCCTCTCTTACACACCCTCCCCTCCCCCTCTCTTACAACCTCCCCTCCCCCTCTCTTACACACCTTTCCCTTCCCCTCTCTTACACACCCTCCCCTCCCCCTCTCTTACACACCTTTCCCTCCCCTTCTCTTACACCCTCCCTTCCCCCTCTCTTACACCCTCCCCTTCCCCTCTCTTACACCTTCCCCTCCCCCTCTCTTACAACCTCCCCTCCCCCTCCCTTACACCCTCCCTTCCCCTTCTCTTACACCCTCCCCTCCCCCTCTCTTACACCCTCCCTTCCCCCTCTCTTACGCCCTCCCCTCCCCCTCCTCCTCCCCCATTTTCAGTGTTACCAAGGCCAGAGTGTCAAAGCCCATGCAGTGTTGCCAATGGAATTTAATTTGTACTTTTGGTTATTTTTTTTTTTATTCTCGTTCCATTTGAGGATGACGTGTGACGGGCTCTACATCTATCTGCTTTATCTATCTGTCTGTCTCTTGTATCTATCTATCTTTCTACTGTATCTATCTATCTATCTATTGTATCTTTCCTTCCGTCTGTCTGGTCTATTTCGATAGCTGGGAAATTATCTGGTCTTCTATCCACTCCATCTATCTGTCTGTCTGTTTATCTGTCTACCTGTCCATTTATCTATTTCTTCTGTCTATCTGCCCACTTCATCTGTCTACTTGTCCAGTTCATGTCTAATCTATATTTCTATCTATTTCATCTATTTTCTGTCTATTTATCTTCTCCATCGTCTCCATCTGCATCTATCACTTCTGTCTGTCTGCGTCTGTCTATCCCATTCATATCTATCTCTCCACTTCGTCTGTGTACACCATCTATCTATCAGTCCACTTCATGTAACTATTTATCTATCTATCTATCTGTCCACCTAATTTATCTACCTCATCTCTCTGCCTACTCCATCCAACCACTCCATCTATCTATCTATCCACTTCATCTATCTACCAGGAGCCTACGGTGGTTAAGTCGATAATGTGCGTGTGCCTACCAAACCTGCTGACCTGGGTTCGATCCCGTCCGAAAGTGGACATTTAAGAGAGTGAAGTAGTGTGTTCCCTTAAGTGTTCCTTGCAAGTTCCGACGCTGCTGAAGTTCCCTATACGTGCTACTTAGAGGTGTTGCTGCTGTTGTTGTTGTTGTTCTTGTTGTCCCAGTCTCTCTTGCAGCCTCAAGATACTATTTTATCAATCAACCGTTCTCCTTTCGGGGGATAGACAGCGAGTATGAGGGACGTTTGTACAGCCGGACAGCTCCCCCGCCCGGTCATATCGAGGTGTTACAGCATGAAGGCGTCCCTCTCCACCACCCTCAGTCTATCTACCACTCTATATCTATCCAACATTTTATTATCTGTTCATCTATCAATCTAATCCTCTTATTTTTCCATTACCCCACTTTGTTTATCTATCTATCTATCTGTCTATCCACTATATCTATCTGTTTATCTATCCCACAGGTCACTCAGTCTATCTACTTCTACCTCGTACTCTTCTCTACACACATTTATACTCAGTGCATCAAAATATCTATCTATTTACCTGTTTATCTATCTATCACTTACTATCCATTCACTTCATCTACTCGTCTAGCCATCAACTAATTCCCCTCTCCACCTATCTATCTACATGCATCTATCTATCATTCTATCCATCTATCTCTCTCCACATTCTATATATCCATCTGTTAGCTTATTTGCCATCTATCTATTTCTATCTACCTAATTTTCCGCTGCAACTCTCCACACCTCATTTAGCTCTCTGTCTATCTGTCTGTCTGTCTGTCTGTCTGTCTGTCTCATTCGCAGGAGCGTATCACCCTGACGGACAAGGTGAAAAATGATAAGGCTGGCTGTCTGTCCAAAACGTTTCCAGTTATTACAGCTCGCGTAGGAAACGTTTGCGATCCTGTGTGTGTGTGTGTGTGTGTGTGTGTGTGTGTGTGTGTGTGTGTGTGTGTGTGTGTGTGTGTGTGTGTGTGTGTGTGCGTGCGTGCTACCAAAACACTTACACAACTCATATATTACATTTTTTTTTTTATGCTCCCCCACCTCCCCTCCCTTCCCCATGATGGTTTTAATTCCTCCTCTATTTTTATTTCCAAAAAAAATCCAAAAAATTTTCAACTCGCGATCCAATTCTGTATTTTTGTCCGCGCCGTTTTGGGAATTCGAGGGTGGTACTTTGGTCGCATTCCTTCTCTCTCTCTCTCTCTCTCTCTCTCTCTCTCTCTCTTTTTTTTTTTTTTTTTGAGAGAGAGAGAGAAAAGGCTACTTTCTTTTTTTATTTTTTTTTACATTTTTATCTCCCTTTTCTTTCAGACTAGGAGAAAGAGGGAAAAGGGGGGAAGGGAGGAGGGGGGATGGTGGGTGGGGGTGAGATGTCCGGTGGAAAGGGGGAAGGAGGGCGATGGAGAAGGCAAGACTCTCTCTCTCTCCCTCTCTCCATCTATCTATCTATTACCTATCTCCTTTTTAGGCTGAGAGGAGGGGAGGGCAATGACGGAAGAGGAGGAGGGGAGAAAGAGAGGGAAGAAGGAAAGGGGGAAAGAGGAAGGAAGAGGGGACGAGAAAGGAGAAGCAGGAAAAGAAGGGAGAAAGGGAGAGAAGGAAAGGTGACGTGAATATTCTGATTTCTTTTTGTCCTCTTCTCTCTAATCCTTCAAATTCTTAACATATCCAGAGCAAGGACGTCTTCCAATATAATTCTTCCAATTTAATGACGTTTTTGTTTAGCTTAGAAGAGATTTTGTTCACCTGGAGAGGCCGACCATCCCCTGAGCTTGTCAACTTAGAGGAAACACACTATAGTCACTCTCGCCTTCAATACCTGGACTGTGTAGCATAGTATTGGGTAACTACACTCGGATGGGCCAAGGAGGACTGGATTATGGCTTCATCATCACCATCATCATTATTATTATTATCATCATCATCATCATCATCATCAGCCGTTCAGGGCGCCTACACTCCTATTTGGATGGTCGCTCTTTATCATCATCATCATCATCATCATCATTATTATTATTATCATCATCATCAACATCATCAATCATCATAGTGCAGTGTGTGGGAAAATTCAACTGATAACCCTATTTCACACACACACACACACACACACACACACACACACACACACACACACACACACACAGAATTTTATTGTTTTCAGCGGTGTTGTCAGCAGTGTGAGGTGTGGTGTGTGTAGGGTGATAGACAGGCGCTAATCTATTTATCCATCGTGCTGTCTGCCCTCCAGTTGATGGCCAGTTGTACGTGTGGGGTGTGGGAATGGGGGGGGGAGGGAGTATAAACCTTGGTGATGTGTTGCCTTGATGCTGGTACACACACACACACCCACCCACCCACACACACACACACACACACACACACACACACATGAAAATCAATTGGTCGTACACACAAAAAAAGACATGAAAATAATTTGCACACACACACACACACACACACACACACACACACACACACACACACACATGCATGCCACACGGCCATACATCTGCCAGAAGAAACAAATATTGAAATAAAAGTGTACACGTGAAATAATACTCACACGCATACATGGCGACACACACGTACACACACACACGTACTGACGACACAGGCACGTACACACTAAAATACACACGTTTATTTTCCTACACACATAACAACCCATACACAGTCACGACCAATTTGTTTGTTACTATTGAATTTTTATCTATGGTACCTATCTATTGATCTATCTATGTATCTATCTATCTATCTATCTATCAGTTTATCTATGTCCTCGCATTCAGGCTGCCCTCTCTCCAGCTCACTCCACCTTCACTCATATACCTCTCTACCCTCATTCCTATACCTCTCAACCCCATCCCTCTATTTCATTCTCGATCCCCCTCTCCACCTCCCCCCTTACATTTCACACACACACACACACACCCACACCCACACACACACACACACACTCGTAGTTTGCTTGCATGGTTTCCAAATAATTCTGACGCGATATTAGCACTGACTGAATGGATCTGAATCTTGGTGCGTTAGTTCGGAGGTGGAGATGTGTAAACGAATTATTGACAGAGACTGTATGAGTAACAGCCTTTCCTCCACACACACACACACACACACACACACACACACACACACACACACACACAGGCACGTCCACGGCGCATTGCTTGTAAACGCGGCGACATAAAAGCCTTGGAAAAGCTATCAAATCTGTTGTGACGACCGGGATGTGTGTGTGTGTGTGTGTGTGTGTGTGTGTGTGTATGTGTGTGTGTGTGTGTGTGTGTGTGTGTGTGTGTTGCAACCTGTACACTGTAGCTAAAGGGACTGGGGGACAGACCTACTTTATCTCCCTATCCTCTCTTCTTCCCCTTCCACCCTTCCACCTCACCCTTCCCCCTCCTCCTCCATTTTTCCCTAATGCCTCTTCCTGTCCTTGCTCTCCTCTTCCTCCTTCAGCCCTCCCTCCCTCCTCCTCCTCCTCCTTCTCCTCCTCCACCTCCTCCTCCTCCTCCCCTCTCCCCCAGCACTTGTCACCGTTTTCTACATCCCTTCTCCCATACTCCTCTTTCCCCACCTCTCCTCATTCCCCTCCCCATCCCTCAACTCCCTTCCCTCTTTCTCTTCCTCCCCAACCCTTTCCGACCTTTCTTTCTCCTCCCTGTTTTGTCTATTCCCCCTCCTTATTCTCCCCTCTCCTCTGTTATCCTCCCCTTTCCTCTCTTTCCCTGCCCTCCCCTCTCATTCTCCTCCCCTCCTCTCCCCTCCCATACCTTCACCTTTCCTCCTCTCCCCTATTCTCTTCATCTTTTCTCCATTAACCTTTCCTTCTTTCTCTCCATCTGTACTCCCACTATTCTCCTTTTTGCTTTCCCCTTCTCATTCTTTTTCCCCATTTCTATCTTTCTCCCCTCTCCCTCCTCCGATCTTCCCATCCCCGTCACGTCCCACACTCCCGTTGCCCATACCCCATCACACTCCTTTCCCTCACACGATTCCTACCCACTCCTCTTCTCGTCCCATCATTCCCCTTCATTTATGCCTATCTTCCTCCTTCCCCTTCTCATGCCTCATCTTTCTTCATCTCCTTCCCATGCTCTAGCTCTCTCCTTTTCCTTACCTATTTCATCTCCTTTCCTGCCCGAACTCATAGCCATCTTATTCCCCTACCTTTCCCATCTTTCCCCTTCCAATGCTCTTCCCTACCTCAGCTGTCTCTCATCTTCCCTTTCTGTTGTTTTGTCTCAGTCACTTCTTCCTTCCCATTACCTATTTGGCTTCTTCCCATACATCCGCCCATGACCCCAACTCAACTCTTCCCCCTTTCCCCTCCTTCCTCCTACTTTTCAGCCCCTTCCCTTCCCCACACCCACCTCCCCATCTTCTTCCACGACTCATCCTCATTTTTCCTTCCCTGGACCCCTTTCCCTCCCTATTCCCACATGTCTTCCTCCTCCCCATCTAAGCTCCCCACCCCAATCTCTTATGTCCTCCTCACATTTCCTTCCCCTCCCCCACCACACATGCGCACCCCTCCCCTCCCCCAACTCAACCCCACATGCCCACCCTCTCCTCACCCTCCAATACCACCCTTCCCTTGCATGCCATTCTCCCACCCATTCCATCTCCACCTCTCATGCCCACTGCCCATCTCCTTACCCCCTACTCCATAGGTTTCAGTACGGGATTGCTTTAGCTCGAATCATAGGGGCGGCTAAATGCAGCCTATGTCCCTAATTGTGTCACTGCATTGTTTTGAAGGAAGAAATCTGGCAAGCTGCAGTCGTTAATCTTCTGGAGCATCATACTTCCATTTTCATTCGATTTTTGCAATACACAAAGTGACCTGTCTGGGTTGTGTCTGGTCTGTGTGTGGTGTGCTTCTGGGGTGTGTCTGGTTGGTGTGTGGTGTGCATCTGGGTTGTGTCTGGGGTGTGTGTGGTGTGCATCTGGGTTGTGTCTGGTTGGTGTGTGGTGTGCATCTGGGTTGTGTCTGGGGTGTGTGGTGTGCATCTGGGTTGTGTCTGGGGTGTGTGGTGTGCATCTGGGTTGTGTCTGAGGTGTGTGGTGTGCATCTGGGTTGTGTCTGGTTGATGTGTGGTGTGCATCTGGGTTGTGTCTGGGGTGTGTGTGGTGTGCATCTGGGTTGTGTCTGGTTGATGTGTGGTGTGCATCTGGGTTGTGTCTGGTCTGTGTGTGGTGTGCATCTGGGTTGTGTCTGGTTGGTGTGTGGTGTGCATCTGGGGTGTGTCTGGTTGATGTGTGGTGTGCATCTGGGGTGTCTGGGGGGGGTGCATCTGGGGTGTGTCTGGGGGTGTGTGGTGTGCATCTGGGGTGTGTCTGGGGTGTGTGTGGTGTGCATCTGGGGTGTGTCTGGGGTGTGTGTGGTGTGCATCTGGGGTGTGTCTGGGGTGTGTGTGGTGTGCATCTGGGGTGTGTCGGGGGGGGTGCATCTGGGGTGTGTCTGGGGGGGGTGCATCTGGGGTGTGTCTGGGGGGGGTGCATCTGGGGTGTGTCTGGAGGGGGTGCATCTGGGGTGTGTCTGGGGGGGGTGCATCTGGGGTGTGTCTGGTTTTGTGTGGTGTGCATCTGGGGTGTGTCTGGGGGGGGGTGTGCATCTGGAGTGTGTCTGGGGGGGTGTATCTGGGGTGTGTCTGGTTTGTGTGTGGTGTGCATCTGGGGTGTGTCTGGGGGGGTGTGGTGTGCATCTGGGGTGTGTCTGGGGGGGGGTGCATCTGGGGTGTGTCTGGTTTTGTGTGGTGTGCATCTGGGGTGTGTCTGGGGGGGGTGTGCATCTGAGG
Organism: Coenobita brevimanus; assembly: GCF_032717465.1. NCBI lineage: Eukaryota > Metazoa > Arthropoda > Malacostraca > Decapoda > Coenobitidae > Coenobita > Coenobita brevimanus. The sequence goes on along the minus strand of NC_137043.1, from coordinate 28,029,957 downwards.
TGTGTCTGGTTTTGTGTGATGTGCATCTGGGGTGTGTCTGGGGTGTGTGTGGTGTGCATCTGGGGTGTCTGGGGTGTGTGGTGTGCATCTGGGGTGTGTCTGGGGTGTGTGGTGTGCATCTGGGGTGTGTCTGGTTGGTGTGTGGTGTGCATCTGGGGTGTGTCTGGTTGGTGTGTGGTGTGCATCTGGGGTGTGTCTGGGGTGTGTGTGGTGTGCATCTGGGGTGTCTGGGGGGGGTGTGGTGTGCATCTGGGGTGTGTCTGGTATGTGTGTGGTGTGCATCTGGGGTGTGTCTGGTTTTGTGTGATGTGCATCTGGGGGGTGTGTGGTGTGCATCTGGGGTGTGTCTGGGGTGTGTGTGGTGTGCATCTGGAGTGTGTCTGAGGGGTATGTCCAAAGACACAACATCTTTTGTGATACGCTGGGATGGTGGATACGGCTGGGGTGGGTGCAGCTATGGAAGGTGTCCAGACTTGCCTGGTTTTTGTCACTACCAGCCAGACTGATTCTGGAGGCTCTACCCACTACAGAGATCCCAAGAATTAGGATGCCCTGAGCTTGTCTATCTCAATCCAGATCACTTAAATCGAACGAAATTTCTTTACGTTTCTGGCAGCGTTTACATAATAATAATAATACTAACAATAATAATAATAATAATAATAATATAATAATAATAATAATAATAAAAGTAATAATGATGATGATGATGATGATGATGATGATGATGATGATGATGATGATGATGATGATGATGATGATGATGATGATGATGATGATGATGATGATGATGATGATGATGATGATGATGATGATGATGATGATGATGATGATGATGATAATAATAATAATAATAATAATAATAATAATAATAATAATAATAATAATAGTAGTAAAAAAACCGTCACTACTTGGCTTCCAACACTGGCACATTAACACAATCTACTCCGACCTGGGCCCTGTACCACCAACATCACCGAGGCGTGTGAGAGGAGGCAGGCAGACGGGTAAACATCCACTGGTACATAAAAGCCCACATGACGGCGATATGAACATGCGAGTAAAGAGAGGCTGGAATGGAAAGACAAATACCCAGGGAAGCTATCGGGCTCTCAATATTGGCTGGCGGACGCTGCCTCAAACACAACACTCACCGCCCCCAGTCTGGTTGGCAGGGCAGACTTCGATTTTCTTTATTTTTTCTGTTTTTTTTTCAGAGGTACAGACATCGAGTATCTTTGTTTTTCTTGTTCCAGAATATCAAGACTTCAATTTTTATCTTTAGCTTCCTGTTTTATTCGTGTGTGTCAGTCTTGGCATTGGCCTGACAATCTGTTCCCTGAGGCCCAGTAGTCCTCCTAGATCCTACACTACGCATGTCAGCCGTCTTGCTTTGCTTTCCTTACATTCACTCGTAGAATTAAATATCATAGTTACAGCCTTCTCTGAAACAGCCTCAGAAGGATCTTTAGCAGTCCCGGTTTTTTTTTCAACACATTTGGGGAGGGGGGGGCTAGACAAAATCTTTATACCTCCGTACTAAAAACTTAAAATTAAATCGAAACGCTTAAGTTTGCATACCATCCGGTAACTTTCAGTTTCATTTTACCTAAAAGTTGATGTTTAATGAGGACTGTATGTTTAGTGATGGAGTTGGGTGTTTAAGTAAAAGGCTTCACTATCTGCCAGTCTGAATTTTTAACCCTGACTGTGACTAACAATATGGCCATTTAACATTTTTGGTGCACTATGCTGTATCCTTATCAAGACTGTTCCTACACGCCTGCGGTAGGATTCAGGTTAATGAACCATCAGTCTTAGTTGATGTTACAGATAATATTGGGGGGGATATAGCCCCCCTAGCCCCCCCCGGAAATTACGGCCCTGTTTAGGTCTGTTGCTGTTTTCCTTCCCTTTTGTAGTTAGTATATCGTCGCTCATATCCACCGTCCATATTAAATACATGAAAAAGCTGTTTCATTTACGACTGGAGTGATGATATTAAGGATATTTTTATGGCACGCGGTGGGTTTTGTGGGAGATCACTAACTTCTGCTCTAATGTAATCCAGATGATGAAGCTGTTCCCCGCTGATCCCTACTCCAGCCTGGGTACGAACTCATGTCCATTCGGAAGGCATATCACTTCTATAATGGACCACCACGCCTTCTTTTGCTCTTTATTTTGCATTTTGCATCTCAGCCCTTTCAACCACAGCCGCTGCTGCCGCCGTGGCCGAGTTGCTAGCACTGCTGGCTACGAAGGTGCCAGCTCGATAACGCCTAAGTTCAAATCCTGGTGAAGGCAGCTGCCACCACTCTACTCAGGTGATCATCCACCCTTTGTGCGTTCGTTAGTAAAATGAGTATCCAGGGTAACACTTACGAGTATGTGAAGGAACTATGGTAACCTGGTTGATGCAATGGCCTTGTGTTCGAGAAAAGTGGGTGAATAACCCGACATTGGCTCTAAGGTCTAAGTTACAGACATGACTATTGTGACTAAGCGCTTTATGGTGTCTGCCCCTACCTTTGGCTTTTATTTTTTTTTTCCCAACCCAAGAATGTTTCACTCATGCCAATGGAGAGACCCATCTAGGTTATAGCCAGTTAGAGAAAATCGCTCCCCCCAAAAAAAAAGAAAAGAAAAGCATCTACAGAGACCAAGAACAAACGGACTGAGGGGGCTAAATACTGTACGTGGATGCCAACCTTATGGCGATACATTACGATAAGGAAACAGAGTAGAGGAAAATGGTAGATATTTACAACCGCATTAACATACACTACTGTATTTTGCTATAACGGAGGCCGGCTGGAATTAGTCATAGTGGTTTGCAAGGCCCAGATGGACCGGGTTAACACCAGTAGGTCGGGGTGGAGAAAGCTGGGAGACGCCTTGGTGGTGTAGAAGACTAGCACCGGCTGATGATGATGGTGGTGATGCTTGTGGTTGTGGTGGTGATAGTGGCGAAGGTGATGTTATGATGGTGGTGGTAGTAGGCGTGGTGGTGGTGATGCTACTGCTACTGATGATGATAATGATGATGATGGCGATATAAGGGGAGAATATGTAGGTTGCTATTGATGATGATAATGATGATGATGGCGATATAAGGGGAGAATATGTAGGTTGCTACTGATGATGATAATGATGATGATGGCGATATAAGGGGAGAATATGTAGGTTGCTACTGATGATGATAATGATGATGATGGCGATATAAGTGGAGAATATGTAGGTAAGCTTTATCATGGTCGGGACAACTCTAGCATTCTGTTCTCGTTAACACATGACAAATTTGTTCTACTGGTAGTAAGTTCTAGGAGCTGGAGAGTATTAACCCCTTCATTACGATTACCTCATATCTTATTCTTAATACCTCCAAACCATTTTAATCAACTCAAGAAAGATCTGCCGTACGGAAGGAGTTAGTAAACACTTTTAGAGCTATTTATGTTATACGTAGCCTTCATTAACTCCATTGCTACCAGATTACTATTGAATAAAGTCATCAGGAACTAGGAAGAATGTAAATACACTTCATCTTAGGTAATACCCTTATCCACTTGCTCCAGCATGTTTAGTACACCTGTCCGCCCATACCAGGTGTGTACGGCCGCTACAATACCCGCGTACGTACCCTGAGCAAGAACACCGAAAGCGTCATGGAAAAGATTTGGGATGGGTTCCAGGCATTTGACACAGGGGCTTTTCTGCCTCATTGGTGTCCTTAGCTTGGTGATTTACTGCCTCTCACCCCCCTCCCATCCCTCTTCCCTCACCCCCTTCCACCTACCTCCCTCTCTCCTCCCCTCACCCTTCCATACCTACGTCTTTTCCTCCTTCTGTCTCTCTCCCTCCCTCACTTCCTTCCATCCATCTCCGTCCTTCATCTCCATCTGTACCCTTTCCTCAGTTACCCCCTTCCCTTATTTCTGTCTCTCTCCTCCCCTTCCATCCTTACCCATCCATCTCTAACCCTTCCTCCCTCACCATCCTCCCTCTCCCCTTCTCTCTGTCTCTCTCCTCCCCTTCCATCCCTACCCATCCATCTCTAACCCTTCCTCCCTCACCTTCCTCCCTCTCGCCTTCCCTCTCTTCCCCACCTCTCCTATAAATTCCTGTTTTCCGTCTCTGCTTCCCCCATTTTCCCTCCTCACAGCTGTCCACCTCCATCTTTGTTCTTCTTCCTCTCCTCCTTTCCTCGTCCTCTCATCTCGGCCGTTGTTAGTCCTACCCTCTGTCTCTGCTCTCTCCATTTTCCTTCTTAATATCCTTCCATTCTTCCATTTCCATCCTATTCTCTACCCCTATTTCCTCATCTCCTTCCCTCTCTTCCTTCTCCATTACTTTTATCTTTATTCTTACCATTATTCCGCGTCTCCACTTCCTCATCTTTCTCTTCTCATATCCTTCCTTCTCTTCATCTTCGTCCTTCTTCCTCCACCTCCTCCCTCCATTTTTTGTTTCCTTCATTTTTTCCTCATATCCTTCCATCTCCACCCTTCCCCTCCTCTCTCCCCAGCCGTGCCTCTTCCCCTCCCCTCCCCTCCATATACTCCATCTCATCCCCTCTCTCTCACACTCTATCCTCACTCGTTCCTCAGAGTTCTCTTCCCCGTGTCCTATAAAAGGGGGAATTGGGGAAGAGGTTTGAGGACAGTGCCAATCGCTCTCCACGTCCCCCTTTCCCCTGCATCCGTGGTCTCCCTCCCTCCAGCTTGAACACGGGTCGTATTCTCGCTGACTTAGAAGGCTTGCTAGAACCTCTTCCTAATCAGTTTCCTTTTGCATACGTCGCACAAATATTTTCTTAAGCTGACGGGAATACAACTTCCTTCCTTTCCTCTGCCTGCGCCCCTATGTCACCTTTCGACTTCCCTGTTTCATTCTGACATAGGGGCGGGTTAGATGGTAAATGCAGAAGCGAGTGAGAAGGATCAGCTAGAGTTTCAGAGGCGAACATCTCCACTTGGCACTGGGAGCAGTGTGTGGTATGAGAGTAGACGCCACGGAGGTCTAGATAGCCGTATGAACGGCAAAGAAATACTCCACAGTGCAGAGAGCTGAGGAGAAATGAAAACTCCGTGTAGATAGGTTAACAAGAAAAGAAGGGAGCTCGAGCAGTGAAGATTATACAGCCGTCTGGTGTGGCGCCGGTGAGGGGCGCCTTCCTGTGTTGGCACCGGTATAGCCGAGCGACTTTCCTGCCGTGCCATACAAACGTCTCTCAGTTCTTTTCCTATCCTCTGCAAAGGGGAAAGTAGACTTCAGGGGGAGGACAGCTTTACCCCGCAGTCTGCCAGGTTAACATCCAGATGAGCCTGGTGTTACAACACTAGCCGTCTGGTGTTATCGTGAACAAACTTGCATCCGACCCTGGCCGTGAAAGGGTTAATTGGCCCTTAGGCGGGGAGAGGTGACTGGTTACGACGGCCGTGCTGGTTGAGATGGCGCCTTTGCCTGGGGAGGCGCATTGTGTCTGCTGACGGCCTAATTCCCCGCCAAACGCCTTGCAGAGCGGAGGTTAATGCCGTGCTGCAGTCTTGAAAGGAGAGACCTGATGTGATTTCGCTTGTGATGGGAGACCTCAGAAGACCCCTGCCAAATTGTAGAGTAGGGGAAGAGGATAAACACACACACACACACACACACACACACACACACACACACACACACACACACACACACACACACACACACACACACAAAATGCACCAGACTCAACAGCTCTTACTGCCGATTAAAATTACACGGCACAAATAAGACAAGCATTGCAATGATGGTTCACGAGATGGCTGAGGTAAATCTTTAACAGCGCATTGGATACTCCTTTTCCTGCCCCCTTAAACAGACTAGACAATCCTTTCCCTGAGTCCCAGAAATCCTCTTAAGCACCCTACACCTTCACAAGTCACCTGCGCATGGTATATATTGCATCCCTACCACCGTGGCGTCTCTCCCTCTTTTTGCGACGTGAAAGCTGTTCAGGCATCGTCCCTCCTGTCCTCCATTGGCTTCACTTGCCTGGCAGTTAATTTACGGCCAGGTGATGTGAATGTTCTGCTCCGTCCTTGAATACCGATGTTGACGTTGCGGACCGCGGCAGTGACGTCCATACCCTTTTCACTTAACTTGGCCTAAAATTTAAGTCTCTTCATCTTGAATGCTGAGCTGTAGCAAGAATTTAACACAAGAACATGGCTCCAGTCACGAAAAAATGTTACGGAAATGATGCATAACCGCAGTATTATCATATTCGGCAACTGAACGATGATTTGGTCCGGTTATGGTGAGAGTTAGAGTCGTATTCTAGTCAACTTAAGCGGCTTTCCATCACCTCTTACGTAGCACTCGTAGGCTCCGATGACTCACTCTCTGTTGGATATGAATGTAATCGTATGGCGCTCACTACTGGCATGGAATACTGGAGTTGCCAAAACAGTAAGGTTAAAGGTGACAGCATTAACACTCTGAAATTCCTATAACTTATTTTCCTTTGCATTTAACAGTCTAGCGTTACCTGTTTTACCTACAATTCAGTACTGGAGTTTCCCCCACCACGAGAGGGTTAACGATGCATTTTCTCAGTACACTTTATTCCCTTGGATCAAATTTTTATCTGAGTGGCAATCCAGAGACAAGAGATGAAGCGACAGGAAGAGGCACACAGAGAGATGAGATTCGGAGGTGGGCTGGGACTGGACGGATCAGGCCAGCGGGTAGAGTGGAAAAGTGGAAGAGTTTCTTGGACTCCGAAGATGGCCTTTCTAACCGTATCATTTATCGTAGAGGTGGATCGATAGTAGTGTCTGGAAGTGTGTGTGTGTGTGTGTGTGTGTGTGTGTGTGTGTGTGTGTGTGTGTGTGTGTGTGTGTGTGTGTGTGTGTGTGTGTGTGTGTGTGTGTGTGTGTGTGTGTGCGTGCGTGCGTGTATTCCTTCGTGTCCTGTGTCCGTGCGTCATGAATTTACACGTATGTTTGTATTTCTCAGCGTCGCAAAAAAAAAACGAACGGTCAGACAAATAGACGAGGGAAAAAAACGAGCATAGGAGCAAGGAAAGACCAACAGGAGTAACAGGAGAAGGGAGACACAACATTTTTTTTTTTTTATAGCATAGGAGACATCGATGACCTAACCCTTCATCCTGGGAGGTAAACACAGCCGACAGGTAGACACAGCTCACGGCCTACAGGTAAACACACAGGCCAGGTAAACACAGACACAAGTTAGGTACAGATAAACGCAGGTAAATTTAATCACCAGCAAAAACGAAAAGATAAACAAAAGTAAACACAGGTAAACACAAACACAAATAAACACGTAAACACAGGGAACCAGACAAGGAAACACAGATAAGCAGGTACACAAATAAACATAAACAAGAGTAAACAAAGGTGAGCACTGGTTGAACACACGAAACGAAAAGATACACAGATAAAAACATAGGAAAACACAAACACAAGTAAACACAAGCAAGAATTGGTCCTTTCCTCTCCTCCCTGTCGCCACCTATAGAGAGAGAGAGAGAGAGAGAGAGAGAATGTGAACCACCCAGCCAGGCAGACAAACGGACACACAGACAGACAGACGGTAAACAAAACATCCCCCCCCACCTGTTGCCCCCCCTCCCCTGCTGGATGCGCCCCCGATGAAGTCTTGTCCAGGTGCTGGAATTACGCCCTTAAGCCACTCCGGTAATTTAGGGGGGGAGGGGTAGGGGGGATGAGGGAGGGGGGAGCTATAAATGGGGGGAAGGGGGAGGGGGAGATAATTATAAAAGGAGGGATGGTTTGATAGAGAAGATGGAGAGAGAGAGAGAGAGAGAGAGAGAGAGAGAGAGAGAGAGAGAGAGAGGGAGGGGAGGGGTGGGGAGGTAGAAGGGAAATGTAGAAATAATATAGATGACAGATGGAAAGGGGGAGGGAGGAGGGAGGAACCGGGAGAGGGGAGGGGGAGGAGAGGCAAAGAGAAAGGAGATAGACAGGAGTAGAAAGGAGGATGGAAGAGAGAGAGGGAGAAAAAAAAGAGGAAAAAAACGAGAGTAGGAGGACAGCAGGAGATAACAGAAGTTGAAGGAGTGGAGAAGACGTAGGAGAGAGAGAGACAGGGAGGAAGGCGAGAAATAAGACAAAGAGAAATGGGAAGAAAAAGGAAGATATAAGGAGTTACGCGAAGGAAACAGAGCGAAGAGGTGCATGAAAAGAGGGAGAAAGAGGTGGAGAGAAAGATGGAGACAAAGAGGGATGAAGGAAAAGAAGAAAAAGGGCAAGGAGGAGAAAGGAATGGAGGACAGGAAGAAGACATCAAGAGAGTGAAGGAAGAGTTAGACAGGAAAAGAAAATAGAAGAGAAGGACAGAAGGAGTAGAGAGAAGGAAGGTAGGAAGGAGGGAGGAAGGAAGGGTGGTGGACGAGAGAGAGAGAGAGAGAGAGAGAGAGAGAGAGATTTAGGATGGGAAGGCGGGAATAACAATCTGAAATAAGTAGGAAAGGAGTAATTGGAGGGATAATAGGAAAAATATCACTTAAAAAAAAATGAGGGGAAAAAAACAGTGGATGCAGGAAGAGAGGGGGGAAGGGAAGGGAGATTGAAATCGGTGATTGGGGGAAGGGAGGGAGGAGGGGAAAAATGGTTGAGATGAGGGAGAGAGGGAGGGATGACTATATCGCATACAGGAGGTAGTGACTGGTGGGTGGAGGAATGGAAGGAGGAAGAGGATGGCCATTCAAGAGAGAGGAAGAGGACGGAGGGAGAGAATATGAGATGCAAGGAGGAAGGGAGGGAGGGAGGTAGCAAGATACGGGTGAGTGCAGGCAGGGAGGTGGAAGGAAAGGAGGGAGGGAATGAAGGAGAGATTGCCGATTGGAGAGAGGGAGGGAAGGAGGGAGGAAATAATAACGACTGGAGGGAGGGGAGGGGAGAGGGCCGTGTGCAAGAAGCGACCAATGAGCGAGCCTGCCGCGCCGTCACGTGACTTCGCCCACGTTCGAACTTTCTTATTTTTGTCCTCTTTCTCTTAATTAAATTCTGATGGGACGCGAGACTGATTACTTATTTATTAATTTTAAATGAGTTCTTGAGTTTTTTCCCCCGAGAGATTGCTTTCATATTTATGGCTCTTGGTTGCCTGATTATTCTTGCTCCTCCATACTGGAAGGGGAGTTTGAATCAATGGGGTTTGTCTTCTTGTCTCTCTGTGGATCATATCACTGTTTTATCCTTAGGTAATAAGAAAGGTCATAATGATAATTATTGATATGTTCTTACTTTATACCACAAGTAACACTTATACTGGAAACTTTGCAGCTTCCAAGACGCAGGCCAAGGCCGCCGACCAGACCCAAATATTTCTCAAGGATGTTATATTAGAGTCTGTCCGTCTTTTGTGTAAGCTGGCCATTAAAGCAGCATGTGTTCTGTATCATCTGTATAATATTGGCATGTGGGCCATGTGGAATCTGGAAACAGGTTTATCGGAGGTTAATAGCGGCTTAATGCTGGGTGACGTACGGGGCGATGGCAAGCTAGTATGACACTCGCCTGTCCTGATAGTTTCTGAGTGTGTAGGTGGAAGAAAAGGGGATTTCTGAGTATTATTATGGGGTTACTTGTGCACTGCTTCTTTAGTCATTTGTGTGTGGCTGTGTTTTTGTACGGCAGTGTTTCTAGGAGTTGGTGGCATGCTTTGGTGTATTTAGATGTGGTAGGATACAGTGCTGGTGTCGTTTTCTTGTTGTTGCCGAGGGATTGTTGTTGGATGGAGAGATGGGTGTATGGTGTCTAATGCTCTGGGATAGAACTGGGTTTCTATCATGTTCGTGTTGTGGTAGTTGGGTAGTATCTGAGTTTCGGAATATAGATGTCCAATGATGGTGGTCTGGGATACAGCCTGTCATTATTCTAAGGGCCTGGCTTTGAATAACATGCAATTTCTCTCTGTGTAGTTCGTGGTTGGAAGCCCTGCTGTATGGCCATACCTGAGTGTTGTGTATATGAACTGTTTGTAGGGTATGTTCATGGTTTCTTTCCGTGGTCTAAAGGTTTGTGCCTGTGACAGTTACCAATGCACTGAGCTTCATGTTACTTTGGGTGTGATGTTTTTGGCATAAGATGTGAAGGTTACTGAGTGTCGAAAGTAAAGCCTAGTGCTGGGGTGGGGGTGGATGTTGAGAAGTATTCACTGTCCATTTAAGGTGACTGCTGAATGTTTTGAGGATTCGTGTCTGTCCCGGGCCAGGAGTGAAATGTGATTTTGTGGTGATATTGTCTTTCTGTTTTGAGTTAACTAACACTGTATAATGGTGAGGTAGTTCTGTATGTTTCTAGACTGTTTTGTTTCTGTGGTACCGTCCAAGCATAGTCAGGCCGTCTGCATAGGAGGATATTGTGAAGTGTTTGGGATTTAGATTGGGAAAGTAGTACACAAAGAGTGAACAGTGTGGTGGATAATATTGTTTCTTGTGGGATGCCAGTGTAGTTTTTTTTTTTTTTTTTTTTAACAGCTGTTGTTTAAGGATGACTCAGCATGATCTACTGTACCTGCGAAGAAATTTGTTGACCAGTTTTTGTCGAATATATGTTTCTTGCGTTTAGTATTTGGCAGGATGCTTCTCGGGACTGTGTCAGACAATGGCTGTCAGTACTTGTCTGGCTGGAGGTGTATATATTTGTCTATACACGTACAGCCAACACACACGGTATTTATACATATTATATACCATACTGTACCTGGGGTGTGTTCAAAAAGTATTTGGACTGATGTCAGAACAAGAAACGCATGACATTTAAAAGTATTTGAGTCAAGTCGCGTTCAAAGTACTTCCCTCCCAGAGCTACACATTCGGCTAATGTTGTTGCCCTGTTGGAGACAGTTTGGGAAGACTTTTTTCGAGACATCCAACACCGTCATCACTGAAATGCATTTAATGTCGTCGACAGTTTCAAATGAGTGTTCCCTGATGGACGGATGATAGGAAATTTCAACTCCTAATAGCAGTGGTCCTTGGACTCAGGAACTACAGAAAGTACAACGGCGAAGCCGAACTATATTAGCTAAGAAAAGCGTTTTTTAAATTTTTAATTATTTATATATTTATTTATTGGATTTTGGTGAAGCCAAAGAGGCCGCCTCTTGTATATCTCTCTGCCTATAGATGTCTCTCTGGTGGATAAATAATGGACGAGCCTGTACAGTCCAAAGTAAAAACCGACACGAGGAAGCCATGTTGGGAATGATGAGAAAATGCAAGATTTCATTATTTAGGAGTGGCACTCACCACTTCCGTACGAGAAAACTGAAGTCCTGGGGTTGTGAGAAAAAAAAATGCGTTATCATATTGAGGGTGTAAATGGAAAGCGTTTTTAAGACTACCTGGCGGTGGCGAGAGAGAGAGAGAGAGAGAGAGAGAGAGAGAGAGAGAAGAGTGTATCCTCTTCATGAAGAAGCGTACTGAGAGCGTTCCTAACCCTTATTCACAAGAAGTTTCCCCTGAGCTGAAGAAAACAAAGTTCTTCTGAGGATTGTACCCCTTCAAAACGATGGTGTCTTTTTCATACAGGGTGGGCCATGTGATAGCCATCCTAGTTCTAACGTGTTGCGGGGACGGCTATGTTATCGTTAATAGTATCTTCTCTGCAGTATTTCCTACTTACCATAACCCATTTCATACCTCATACTGTCTGCTTCTCAGATCCATTGACTGATATGTGGAGCAGTAATTTTATAAAGCAGCTAAAATATCTCCGGTCTTCACATCAGTAAATCGAGACATCCCCAACACACAAGAAACAGGAGTGCAATATACAGACCGCCTTGTACATAGGGTAGGGAATAGTTGCTGCTGAGTAGGGACAAGACCTGGTAGAAGGAAGAGGGTGGATGTGAAGGGATGAACGGAGTGATGAATGGTTGAGGAGGAAGAAGGGAGAGAGTGGGAGGAAGAAGGAAGGAAGGAAGGATGTGAAAAAAGAGGAGAGAAAATGGGAGAATGGGGTGAAGGAGTGAAGAGAAGGAGAGAAGAGGCGGAAGGGACGTTGTGGAGGGAAGAATGATGGAAGGGTGAAAATAAAGAGAGAATAGGAGGAAGGAAGCGAATGAAAGGAAGAAGGAGGGGAGGAAGGAAGAGAGAAAGGAAGGATTGGAGGGAGGGAACACGGAAGGAAAGGAGTGTATGGAGACGAGAGAGAGAGAGAGAGAGAGAGAGAGAGAGAGAGAGAGAGAGAGAGAGAGAGAGAACTGAAGACGACGAGGAGGGGGAAGGAAGTTAGGAAGGAAGGGCGTGTGGAGTATCGTCTTATGAGGCAAAGTTTAATTTTCCAGAAAGCTAATATGCCCCTTCTTCCTCCCTTTCATCTTCCCTCCCTGCCGCTCATCTCCCTTCTCCCTTTCTGAGTGGCGTAGTGAGAGTGATGGGCGGGCTGGACTGGTAACCCCCTAAAATATGCCTGGCCACCCCCTAAATATGCCTGATCACCCCCTAAATACACCAGGCCACCCCTTAAATACACCTGGCCACCCCCTAAATATGCCTGGCCACCCCTTAAATATACCTGGCCATCCCCTAAATATACCTAGCCATCCCCTAAATATGCCTGGCCACCCCTTAAATACACCTGGCCACCCCTAAGTAAACCTGACCACCTCCTAAATAAGCCTGGCCACCCCCTAAATGCACCTGGCCACCCCACTGACCACCTAAAATTTCCAGGCAGCTTCCAGGCCCCCTAAAGCGTTCTCAGAGGGCCATCCCAAAATTAGCCCTGGTCACCCCTTGCTCAGCACAATTTTTCCAGTGCTGACTTACCCTGTCTTGGTCTTCTTGGAGAAAACTTTGAAATAAAACCTCACTGCCCCCAAACTATTAATGTTCCATCCACATATTTTCACAAGGTATACTCCCCCCCAACTTCCCATGACAATTTTAGCTCGTCCCAACCACCTCTTTGCCTCCCACGCCCATTTTTCTCCCCTCCCCCGCCACTTTCACTCTTGGAGGATATTCTAAAATCTTCACTACACTCAAACTACTAACACTCAAACCACTAACCCTACATTATCACTGCGTATACTGTCCTGTTGTAGCCTCGCAGCCCAACAACATCCCATCCCATCCCAGTCCATCCCATCCCATCCCATCCCTCACCAAGGCCATCA